>NC_041393.1:517458287-517482808 GCF_002162155.2 Triticum dicoccoides | reverse complement strand
AGAGAGAGAGAGACTTCTAGCCGCACTGGACCGCACAGAGACCTGTGGTATGCTCCTTGTGAGCCCGAGAGGCGAGAGCCCACGTACACTAGGCAAGAAAGAAGTTGAGCGGCCCAAACCTAGAGCCAGCTCCAACAACCACTATCCGCTAGCCCGTTTGCAACCACCCTACACCCGGGGACGACAGCCTCATTATTGTGCCCGGCCAACCCTTCTCATGGCCGAGCTGGTACAGGCAAAAATAATGGACCCTCCCTCGGGTCGTCGGCCGGCCGACACAGTTTAGGCCGGATACCTCGGAGTTAGGACACTCTGATCGGTCCGCCCCCTGCACACCGCACTGCAGGTGTGGCAGTTCCAAGTTCCAACAAAAGACCGACCGATCCATCCATCCCTTTTTCTCCGTGTGCCAAAGGTGGTGCCATGGACACTAGTGGCACTGCTAGTGGTGATCGTTTGGTGCTAACTGCTGCTGTGCTGACCCTACGCATGCACGAACGAGAAAGGGCCCCCTTGCGGTTTAACGCGGCGGCTGCATAATAAAAACAGTAAAGTAAAACCACTACTACGCGTACGACTAGAAGCTTTTACTGAGGTGGAGTTGCAGTGCCAGTACCCACCAAACTGGAACCTACAGTTGCTTCACAAAGTTACGATTAATTGGCAGTGATCCGTGGGACGATCGATCGATCGATCGCTCGCCCTCCTTCTAATTGCGCTGGAACAAGATTAGGCGGGGATTAACTCCTGCAAGTTTTATTAGAAAGGTTTGATTAGCTCCTACATGCAAGTCTGGGCACTTGCCAACCACTCCATCACCGTGCATGCAGCTGTAGATGCCTCTTCGAGGTCACACCCAAGTGTAACCAGCACGCGCCTTCCGATCCATGACTTCTCTGCCGATCTGGACGCCACACAGGACCGGGCGCCGCCCTCCGTTGCCCGAAACGATCGGGGCCCGGCCCGGCCAGCTCGGCTTCGGCCCCACCGTCTCTCGCGTGCACAATGTGAACTTGCACAAGGCGTCAGCTCAGCAGAGACCAAAATGCTAGCCTCTGATTAAGCAAAGTAGAGGGTTCTCCTACCTTAGTTAAACGCCAAAATAGTCCCTCCTGAAGCACTGTCATTACCGGCGCCACCTAATTAGAGGATAAACATTGCTCAAAGAAACATCGTCAGAGGATAAAACATAGAAGTAGCATCCAAACACCACGTAGCATGCCCTACAAAGCCGTAGGAATCGAGTTGCCGGATGCTGCCTGCTACTAGATCAGATCACTGAGGAGTACCGGCGTCGTACCACCAGCACGGCGTAACTGCCCCTGGCGCCCTTTTTAACCGTCTTTCACACAGACATGTCCTGACAGCGCCGGTCACACGCACAGCCAACAACCACCTTAACCTGCCCTGCCCTGCCCTGCCCCGCGGCTGCTGCTGCGACGCACTTTCCACTGGAAAGAAAGGACCGCGCGTGTGACCGCTGTACGTGCGATCGATCGAGCTAGCAGGGCAGGACAGAGAAGCTTCCATCCGTCGTCCTGCACGCACGTCAGATGAACTCACTGACACACGTATCTGAGTGGAGCCGAGCCGTAAAAGCGCGCTCGTGCCCACTCAATTCCCGCTGGCGCCATTAATTTCCTTTCACCTTTTTTTACGGAGCTCTGCCGGTCGACGCCATGGATGGACCCATGATTGGCTGCTTGAGCGAGCGGGTGATTGAGCGAGTGAGTCGTAGTACTGGATGGATGCTCGGCGGGTCGATGGGTTGATGGATCGGGAGGAGGATGCAGTTATTGCAGGCCAACTTCTTGCGAGTCTAGCGTGCTCCGGTACACCCCATGGCTCGCCCGCGAGCGCATGGACGGTGGCTTTGGAACTGGCGTAGTTAACCTGCAGTGCAGCGCGTGCGTCAGCGCATGGAATAGATTTGTTCAGTCCTGGATATAGGAGTAGCAGCTCGCACTTGACTGCCTGATGAGTTACCACGTCCATCATGGGCACGTCGTATCGGCATTCACGCATGCTTTATTGTTGTGGAGTAGGAGCGGTACTGTCCTCCACTCGTCTTCTCCGTTCGGAAATGTATACGAGTACTCCACTGGCTTGAGTGTCAGAAATCAGCCTTGATCATCAATTAATTTCATAGTATGGTGATATATTATGTGATACTTCTATAAAAATGATAATGCAGTTTGGCCCATGTTCAAAAAAAGATCTTATGTTTGTCGTTTGATCCATATGCACACAAGGAATTTATAAGAGTAACCCTTAGAAACAAGTGACAACCAGCTGGAGTATGTAAGAGTGGCACTGAGCAGGGAGCAACAAGAGTGATATCGAAAACCAAAGGGGATTACCAATAAGAGCTGGGGGCGGGTAGGATCCATGGCTCCGGCTCGTCTCTTGCAAATGAGGTCTCCCACGCCATAAATGAGGTCGCCAAGCGTGTAGGTGGGGGAGTTAATTACCGGGGTTACGTACTGGCAGGCAGCGGGGAGGGAGTGGTTATGTTGCCACTCGGCCACAGTTCACCGACAACCCACCCCAGCAGCGTAACGGGGGGCCCCCTCTTCCCTTCCCCCTTTGCTCTCGCCGGAGAGACTTTTCTTACTCTCTCTCCTTTGATCTTTGTCTTTCCCTCTGGCTGCGCTGGGCTGAGTTTTATCACTTGCTACACGCATGCTGTTACAGCTTCTGACCCCACGGCTCCAACCTCCCTCCAATCTCTAAAATGACTTACAGTAGTAGGCAATTGCTAGCTGAATTGCCTGCCCTTTAGGCACCACTACATATGTATTCAGATACAGTAGTCACTAATGTCACAACTTCCATAGGGAGTGGTGAGTTTCAACCTGAAACTAAGCTGTACTCCTGGAAGTAACTTTGTCCTAGCAAGACGAGGGGTAGACTCGGTGCGTGTACTGCATGGTCACACGAAACCTGTTCAGAAGCTCTCCTTACAGTGGTGCACACATGACAGTACTCCAATGTCCTAGCGCAGTAGCAGTACAAGTGAACAAGGACGGGCATGCATGGAAGCAGCCCAACCGTTAACAGATACGTGCAACGCAAGGCACACACACTCACACTTGAAGTTACCGCCACTGGCCACCCCCAAATCCATTCTTCACTACTCCTACCCTCTCCCCCTCTTTCACACACACACGCCCACCCGCAATATGCAATGTAGCCCTACGTATCATGTATGTATATATGCAAGCGTACGCGTATACGCATCGGCCTATCCATCTTTCTATCTAACCACATTTAACGCTCTGCAAGTACAGGGGGTCCGAGGGGCAGTAGCTTATATTCACTGGGAGCAGCAGGGCCTTCGCTCCTCCCCACACTACACTGCTCCGCCACTCTTCCGTGGAGGAGGCCGGGCTCACACTCACTCACTCACTCGCACTGCCACACTGCCTGCTGATCATTCCCTTCCCTCTGCCCGTCCTCTTCCCTGCCAGAGAATCTCCGCTCTGCATTCTGCAGAGAAACATGGTACAGTCCAAGAAGAAGTTTCGCGGCGTCAGGCAGCGCCACTGGGGCTCCTGGGTCTCCGAGATTAGGCACCCTCTCCTGTAAGCCTCAGTGCCTCACCCCTAGCTCTCTCTCAGTAGCTGCTCTACACCTACTCTCCGGCGGTCCGGCCTACTCGTGTAGCTATCCCACCGTGTCCTGAGAGATAGATACATTTATTCTGGTTTGAATTGCTACGTACTTTAAGGTTGCTTTCGTCGATTTTCTCTTGATGTGGTTCCAAATGCATGCATGTATATGTGTGTGGTTCGCAGGAAGAGGAGGGTGTGGCTGGGCACCTTTGAGACGGCGGAGGAGGCGGCGCGGGCGTATGACGAGGCTGCCATCCTGATGAGCGGGCGCAACGCCAAGACCAACTTCCCAGTGCCAAGGAGCGCCAACGGGGAGATCATCGTCGCCCCGGCAGCGGCACGGGACGGCCGTGGTGTCGGCTCGTCGTCCTCCGGCGCGGCCGGCGCCAGCAGCCTGTCACAGATCCTCAGCGCCAAGCTCCGCAAGTGCTGTAAGACACCATCCCCGTCCCTCACCTGCCTCCGCCTAGACACCGAGAAGTCCCACATTGGCGTCTGGCAGAAGCGCGCGGGAGCCCGCGCCGACTCCAGCTGGGTCATGACCGTCGAGCTCAACAAGGAGCCGGCGGCGGTTGCGGCACCAACGCCCAGTGACAGCACGGTGTCGGCGACTCCTTCCTCGTCGACGTCCACGTCCACAACGGGCTCGCCGCCGGAGACAATGGAGGACGAGGAGAGGATCGCGCTGCAGATGATCGAGGAGCTGCTGAGCAGGAGCAGCCCGGCCTCGCCGTCACATGGGCTGCTGCACGGTGAAGAAGGCAGCCTCGTCATCTGAAGAAAAATATTGCACGGTTAAGAAAGTGTGATCAGGTCATCATCCCAGATCAAGGATCTGGTAGGGTGGTTGGCGCACAAGCAGTTAAGATCACTGCTCCACATCGTAGGTACCAGCTGAGCATCTCCCCATTACGCACTACGTAAAATCAAGCTTAGGAAACGATTAATTACTACCGTGTGTACGTACGTGTGTGAAGCCCCGTGTATTTATAAATTAATCAAAGGCTTACTTGTATGTAACTATGTATATGCCGTCACCGTCATGATAGTCACACTGTATCAACATCATCAGACTATATAATACTATATGATTACGTGTATATCAGTGATGATATCGCTTTCTAATAAATGGAATAAACACCTTGTAATGCAGTACACTTGTGCATTTAATTTCCTTTGTTAGACTATACCGATGAAGTGTTGTTTTCAGTCGGGTGAATTTAAGCGTCCCTCTTCATCAAAAGGATATCACGAATATGGTGAGATGATATTTGCACATTCTTGGTTTGACAAGACAGTTGTCTGTAAGCACTGTTCATTCTAGTCCCGTAGTCGTAACCCTAATTAAGAACAAGGTTCCAAAAATTGTGTATGGACATGTATGCGGTATGTTAGTACTTCGTATAGCCGGAAGGAGTAATCACCGAAGATACGAGAGAGCATGCACCTCGAGTTTTCCTGTACATCATCTCAACTCCATCAGTGACCTCAAAGAACGTAGTTAGCCGAAGAGCGTCAATGAGAATTTAATTGAGAAGTGAACTTACGAAATCATTTGGTAAGCCCAAACGAGACGAAGAATACGATTTACCGAAAACATCTGTCAATCAATTACTCCTGCGCATGAGACTCTCCATGCAATTCCTAGATGTTCCCGTGTGTAACCCTCTTGTAATACAAGGGATCAGTCACGAATCATCAGATGCTCTAAGAAAATTGCTGCATGGAAACATCATCCGTCAGCTAGCTAGAGGCGAACTCAAATACGTCAGTGCATTAACATTACCATGTGTTAGTGCATCGAATTTGAAAGAATATCAGATCCACATTTCTCGGTATTAAAATAGGTCCAGTTGGGAGATGATCAATAATCAGTAACCATGTTAGACTATGACTAGTACATAGACCATACACACTACTGCACCAGGCTATGTGGACCAACAGATGACCACAAGGCATCAACTAAACCAAGATGGTGCACAAAACCACATGCATACAGAATTATAAATGCTAGGTTTTCATCCATATATATGCATTGTCACCTTCAAACAATTGTGTTTTGTGCTGCGACGCCAATGCAGCACGAGCTAGCAAGCAACAGTGTTTGCAGGATAAGATAACAATCATGTATGAAATGTTAAATGGGAAAAGAAAAGGAAGCACTAAAATGGGTGATAAAGATCCATGGTCCCCATATTATTTCCCATTCTTAATTTCACAACACACATATAGTCACAATGAAGTGCAAATCAGCTCCACACGGTTGGCTCTATAGGTTGGTAAAGCACGCAGTCAATGCAGAAGGGCCCGGTCAGTTAGTTGGTCAGCCATAAAGTACAATCATGTCAGAAAAAATAAGAATAATAGTAACAGCATGAGGATATATACTAGCTGCCTGCCATTGATGCATACTCCCTCCGTCTTTGAAAGAGTGTACTTCCAACTTTGTTGGAGGGTCAATCTATCTCAAAGTTTGATCGAGTTTGTGCAAAAATATGTCAATGCTTGTGAAACCAAATAGATATATGACGAATTTTTTTTTTATCATGAATCTAATGCTACTAATTTGATGGCATAGATGTTGGTCTATTATTGTATAAATACGGTCAAACATAAAAAAAGTTTAACTTTCCAACAAACTTGGAAGTACACTCTTTTAAGGACGGAGGGAGTACACTAGTATGAGGTCTAAGACAGTGGCACTACACATTTAGTAGTAGTGCAGTGGTACACAAAATGATGAAATGGTACCTGATTAAGACCTTGGTGAAATCCAATGGTGGTGGCCAGAAGCAAAAGCGATGCCAATATAGCGAGATCCCTACTGAGTTGGATGCTTAGATACAAACAAATCAGTTTGCCTTTCTCGTCATGTCCTTGTTATCAGAAAAAGGTGATCACCACTTCAGGTCTACATCCATCAAAACATAATAAATGGGCTCCGCACAGCAAAGCTGAAATATTATGACAATTAGTGCTCCTAATATGTCCTGCAGAACAAATTGTTAGATATATGATGCTCCAATGATTTAGGGTAGTGACACTGCTGCTGCTGCTATATTTTCTGAAAAAATCATACTAGTCCCGCCTTGACATCTTGTGGTGCCACAGTAGCTGGTGAAGGACCTCCCATGTTGCAAAAGCATGCATTCAATATGTCCAGTAGTGTAGGTGTACTGGTCCCCCAACATTAACTTTGCCCTTTGCTACACTCATTGGAATCAATCTGGCGATGCCATCCTAATCAACATTCAACATTTGTAAGGCATATAGCATTAAGTTACCCAGCGATGTTGACACTGTTATCCCCCAGATCCACCTAAAATGGCCCAAATTATGGTGCATGTACATGCCAACTAATTGATTAATGACATTGTCAAGTGGATGGTAAAGATAGCAGGAGTATTACCCAGGCAATGCCAATGAGTAGAAAAATGGAAAGCTGCTGTGTTTCAACCTTTGGATAAAGAGGAGGCTGCAAACGTAAACTGTTAGACAAAGGACGTCATGCATTCCTTAGCTTGTAAAAGTGAAGGATCAATTTTAAGTGTACATTTCCACTATATTCTACTGCTTACCAGCAAGGTGCCTGTGCTACGCCACGAACCACATGAAACAAGGTGGAGTATGGTACTCCCTCCGTCCCAAAATAATTGTCTTAAGGTTAGTACAACTTTATATTAAGATTAGTACAAAGTTGAGACACTTATTTTGGGACGGAGGGAGTATTACCCAAGAACAAGAACTTGTTTGAAAGTTGGTCCGAATGTAATTAGTGGTGGGAGACGGCACGAGGGGAGAATTCAGGAGGACCGTGAAGGTTTGCATGATCCTGCCCTGTCAGAGTTTGAAGGAGGAAGATTGGGAGAAGAGTGAACTGACGACCATAAGTAGGACAGATATGATAAGTATTTTTAAGGCAGTTCACACATACAAAGAAAAAAGTATTTAAAATAGAAGCTCACTGAAATTATTTCTCCCATAAACCACTCAAGGGATAAGTTCACACTAAAGGCCTGTTCGGAGCTGGCGGAGCTGAAGGTAAAAAGTATGGAGCGGGGGAACAGGTGCTCTGCAGATCCTTGAATTTCAGGGAGCAGTGGATTGCCAAATAGCCCCTAAGTTGTAACAAAAGACTATATCAAAGACTAATCATGTGCCAATTAATATAGAAGTGATTAGGGTTGAGAGTCTAATTTTTGCCAACAACCACTGGATTGTGATTTATAAACTGAATTAAGGATTAACAAATAGTTCAAACGGAAAGCATCTCACCTAACTTGTAGTATTATTGGTATAGAAACTTGTAGGGTTAGGGTCATAAGACTTGGTAATTGGTATATCAGCAACCGCACACTTGCAATGCATGGTCTCCACTGTAATGTATACCTTTTTGCGAAGACTATGCAATATATACTCAGATATGAGACAACATCATTTGAAAAATAAGTTTGCCTAAACTTCTTTCTCCGAAAAAACACCCGAAAGAAAAAAATGGAGTATTAACCATGCATCAAATAGTGAACCATAAATTTGCAATTAAGAAGTAAAGAAATTAGGGCTGATTAGGGCCGAGAGTCTAGATTTTGTCATTGTATTGTGACCTGTAAAAATTGAATCAAAGATTACCAGATGGTTCAAATCAAAAGTATACCACCATACTTCTATAACTATTCCGAGTTCCAAATACATTGGACTGCTGAAATATCCAGCAAGTAAATTGCTATACTATGCAAAGCTATAGTGTAAAAGAGACCCAACATGAGAGAACCGCCAATTTACCATGTTTAGGAAGATGCCAACGAAACATGGTATGTGCGGACACAGCTAATTCATAATGCACACAGGAAATGAACCTGCTCAGTAAATATTGGAATGCTTTGGCCTGCAGTTAGTGTGTACGCACACTCTGGGTTTATCGGTATCGATACTTCTTTTATCAAAGATAAATCACGTCTGGCACACTTCTTCATGATAAGATGTGAAAAGCTCTTGCACATTCTCTAAAACATCACTCTAAAAGAATCAGGTCTGACCAGCATTTCTGCAAGCAGCTAGCTGTAGATCAGCCAACCACCCATTGCAAAGCGTTGGTAAGTATAACTGCTTAGTCTATGATCAGACCCCTACCCCTCTTAGGAGTGCTTAGTACTGCTGGTGGTCCTAGCTAGTTGTTAGATCTTGACACTACCAAAGGCTCATAGCCATTCAGAATGGTTATAATATGCTTGATGAATCATTATCTTGGGTTTATTTCAACAATTCTTTCCATGGAACAAAATAAATAATGCATACCCTTTATTTCAGCTTACACATACATTACACTAAGACTTTCAGAAAAGCATTTTAGTATATGTCACAGTGTAACCGTGGTATGCATGCAGAAAAGACCCCCAATTTCGACCATTGTATAATACTAGAGAAAAATTTCCAAGACTACAGGCGGCGGTCAAAACATCGAAAAACTGAAGATTTACTCATTAATCTTGCAGAAGTACAGAGTTTCTTTTTTCGAGTTTGAAGAAGTACAGAATTAAGGGGTAAACTTCTCAAGGAAGTAGTAAATGTTTTCTAGGATGTTTTGAGAATTCAGTGTTGATAGCGATGGCCCGACATGGTAATAAAAATGCAGACGAACATCTAGCATCGCTGTTGACCAAGCTACAGAATAGGTATGGAAGGCTACTCTATGCTAAATTGCTGCTTAACCCTTTAGTTCTTTATAGATTTGAAAATAAACCTGTAATTTTGTAAAAACGTTATTTCACTAAAATAAACTAGCTTTTTGACAGCTCCCGCTGGCACGTATACCTTTGAAGAATGAATTGATATATAGTGGTTTGTCTGGTCCTACTGGTTAGTGTCTACTTATTGCACATTACCAGCATTTTTTTTTGAAAAAAACAGTCCAGAAAGGCCAAGTGAACTAGTTCGAACTTCTGGCCCAACAACATTCATAGGGCAATAGGACATAGATCAAACCTCATACTCCCTCCATCCCAAAATAAGTGTCTCAACCTTAGTACAACTTTGTACTAAAGTTAGTACAAAGTTGAGACACTTATTCTGGGACGGAGGGAGTACTATTTAAAAAAATATGCATGGCACAATTGTATTTGATTCAAGTCTGCCATCAATATTGTGAAGTGCAATAATTTGTTTGTTTGAAAAATGCGAAGTCATGGTGTTGGTCTTGGTACATGCATAAACTCTTTATTTCAACAACCGCAATTTCAATTTCATCATTCAACTCTTTTATACTTGAATGATGTTCGGTCTCACTTATTATTTGCAGCCTAAATAGTTGTACAGATCTTCTATTTCTCAGAATAATATCCTTAAGCTAAACCTAGACTAACAGACCTGAATGCATGGACCTTATGATAGTCAAGGAATTTTTTAACCAGAGTATGATAGTCTAAAGTTATAGGCAGGTGATGACACTTAGAGCACAAGAACCCAGGCGAACAGTTTCAAGAGCATAAATGTGCCAGGCCTACATTGTGCAAAAGCAACCTTCAAAGCAACAATAGGACTGAGGTCATGTTGTATGTATGTCCATTTGCTTTCAAAAGATGACAAACGAGTAACCCACATATTATAAAATTCCCCTCTCATAGTCTCATTTAAGAAATGGCCAGAGCGTAACTTAATTCCCAACCAAGTACAATCAATACAATAGAGGTATAACTTCTCTATACAAAAGAAGTTCAGAAAGAGCACATATTACCCGACATAATCAACCTATACCGGACACCTTGATTGTTTGATACTAGATATATCCAGAGCAACCAGGTCACAAATTTTACCCTATAATTCAATATGGAGGAGCAGGAGGCCTAAGTAGAATATGGCAAACGGGTTAATCATTGCATTCCCGAGTGAAAACACAGAGCAGATTGACAACCAAGAAAATTCCTGAAGTATCTAGGCTAGAAGCGACCGAAACTACAGCAAAAGAAGTCACCGTAAGAGTAACATATGCTAAGGGGGATCATATAATAAGGGAGCAAAGTGACTCCATGCTTCTTGAAAGGAAACAGCAAATATCCTAAAACCAAAATGAGTTGAATGGCTGATTTGCACTAAATTTTTAGCTACCAAGATCTGTCCAGCTTTCTGCTGGGAGAGTATAGAGTCACTCCTATATATGGTAAGACATCAATCATAGTTGCCTGTGCTAGAGCTAGCCACACAAGTACAGAATCAAATGTTCTAAAGCTGTGATGTAACTCATTAACTACAAACAGATTCTAACAATTACTTTCACAAATCAAAAACTTGAACAACTACAATAAGATAAAGGAAAACTGCAAATCATACCTTTGTATTTGACTCATATATTGTTGGGCAGATAATTTACATTTGTCATATGAATTTATGCTATAGAGTGCATGTCAAAGAGACGAAGAGTCGCCACTGCACTCCGGCAGGCTTCAGAGAATGAACAGACCCACTAAAAAGCTTGCGGTCATCCTCAATCACAAAGAAATTAACACAACCACGTCCTCCATTCAAGATACTGCTTGGTGGAATTTTTCAGGTTAACTAAATATAACTTGGCATAATCTCAAAATCCATGATTCATACTCTGTCCATAAACTTGTTAGAAACAGTGGCAGACATTTCTCCTGTAATGAAAATTCTAGGCGACTAGACTACTTGTTCAGCTGTTCAAATCCTTTGTACAGCTTACTTTGTTTCCATCTGGTACATATATTACTGTCACCAGAGTTTTAGTCTTCCTGATCAAACAAACTCTGCTGAATGCAGAGACATCACAACCTGGTTAAAATGACGCAATTAGGCCTTGTGGAAGTGCTCGGAAGAGTTACATGGCCTAAATACCTAAATGTCATTGACTTCAAAAAATCTAAATCATCCAAACAAGGGTGCAGAAGATTATAAGGTTCAACATTGTAGGATCAACCAGCCTACTATAGATAGTGGTACCAACTATCACACATCTCAATTTCTGCATTTCTGGGGCAAAGGATCGCCATAGAGAAGTTTTAAAAGGTAGATCCTTTTGAAGCACTATTGCTTGCTCTTCCACCAACAGGAGCAACTGCAAATGGTCCTTGCTAGTCCATAAGTGCCACAACTGCACATTTGAACAACTAAGGATTTTGCCAACTGGGAACATAACTGTTTCTTTGCAGATACCTAGCATTAACAGAGTCAAAAGCTTCCATTATTTGGCCACATGTGTGCTTGCCATGTCACCCACATACAACACAATTGTGCTCTTTAGGAAGGACTCTTCCCTGCTAAACATACCATGGCAAGAAGTCACAGAACTAGCAAATTGTCATCCAGATTCGGCTGAATCAGATGCATGAGACAGGTAAAGCACCTGCATAGTGCATATTCAGGATTACTTCGCAAGTATAAAATGAACTTGCAATGCCAGAGGATAGATACTAGAGTAAAACTGGGATAATAACAGATAATCAGTTTGATACATTTTCCAGGGATATCTCTATGCATATTTGTTCAGTATGGACATTCTCATGGTTAAAAACAGATAAAATTTCATCGCAAATTAGACTAGAATAGTGTAGTACAATTGTTAAACTAACATGCAGAGTTATTAACAAGAATCCATGCTCTTGTCTGACATTCATCTGAATTCAAACTTCAGAGGCATTGTAAATAACTACTACTAGCTCGAAACAACAAGCATTCAGAAATTATGTCCAGAAACCTTAACCTCCCAAAAGCAGCAAAACCAACAAAAACATTACTGATTATAAACCAACAAAAGCAATAGTCAGATTTGCACTCAAGCCACGCTTCCACATGGCCACGTGGATACAATCAACAAGGAGGTCCTAACTACTACATAATCTACACCGCGAAACCTAAAATCCTACCTAAATTTCGGGGGTCTCCTCAAAATTCGCCCTCGCCTCGCCTGGCCACTCCCCGTCTCCCCCGTTCGAGCCCCGCGAAAATCGGCCCGCGTTTCTGCGTTCGTGCGCACCCAGAGCAGTCATCTCGGCTCAAGGTAGTCGCGCGTTACACCCCCACGGCCCCACCTCGCCCACCATCCATTTCCCTTCGTCCAGAAACACGACAGCCGAATATGAGAGGGAACTTTTCGGTATACCTCGCAGCGCGGGGGAGCGGAACGCAGACCAAGAGGACACGCGCCGGGTATCGTGTACGGGCCTACGGGGACGGCGAGGGATTCGCGTCGCCGGTGAGGTGAGCGGCGCTGCACATTGAGAGGCGCCAAGACGTGGAGGGGATGCGAGCCGACTAGCCGAGACCGACGCGGCGAGGCAAGAGAGATCGAATCCTCGTGGGCTCGTGTTTGGGAGTGTTCATTGTTCAGTTGGGCTGTGTAAATGTGTGTTATGGTTTATATGGGCTATCGATATGTGATTTGGGGATGAGGGCCTTTTCCCGTTTATATTCTTGTCCTTCTTCTAACCAACGCGTACCTTTGGAGGAGAGGAGACCTCCGGCATATCTTTTTGGCGCTTCAGGCTAGGGTTGGACCAAAAGCTCATAGCTCAGTTGATAGTTCGGCTCGTTAAGCTCATGACTCGCTTCTTAATGAACATAGTCAATTATCGATTTCAACTCGTTAAGCTTAATGAGTTTAATGAACGAGCGAGTTAGCTCGTTAAACTCATTAGTAACAACACAACACATATTTTCATTTTATATGACAATTTTTTTTGTAGCACCTCAACCCATCTATTCAATCTAATCTATATAGGAGGTAACAAACTAGTGCATTCCTCTTGTAGTCACCATCGTCCTTCTTAAAAACCACATCTACACACTCATCCTGTAGACCGTAACACATTAGGATCTATTAACAAGTGCTCGCAACCTTAACGAGCTTCAAATGAACCAAGCCGAGCAGGTTTTTCCGCTGGTTAATCTTAATAAGCTTAATGAGTCGAGCCTTAACAAGCACGAGCACAAGATGCTCGTTAATCCCCCCTACTTCAGGCGTCCGTTACCATGCATTTTGCAAATGGGCGCATAAAGACCTCCAAGTTGGGCCGACCAATTTTCTTTTTTTCCCTGGTTTCATAAACGTAAAAAGGTGTTGGCACGAGGGTTCGAACCCACTATCCCTTTGTTACGCAGGTTCTGCTCTAACCATCAGGACATCGCCCCGCAACTACGAAGATACTTTGCATTCTTATTTGATTCATTCTTCAGTTCAATTTGTTCTTTTTTTCTTATCATTTTTTGTTCCTTTTTTATTATTTTCTTTATGCATTTTTTTCAAATACGTGAACTTTTTTCCTAAGTTGATCAACTTTTTAAAATTAGTTGATTTTTTTCAAAATCAATGAACTCTTTTCACAATTGATTAACTTTTCTTCAAATTCGTTAACTTTTTACAAAATTGATTAACTTTTTTTAAAATTTGTGAGTTTTTCCCAAAATCTGTTTCTTCTTTTTTGTTTTCTTTATGCACTTTTTTTTCAAATTCGTGATTTTTTTTCCTAAGTTGATCAACTTTTTAAAATTAGTTGATTTTTTTTCAAAATCGATGAACTCTTTTCACAATTGATTAACTTTTATTCAAATTTGTTAACTTTTTACAAAATTGATGAACTTTTTTTTAAAATTTGTGAGCTTTTTTCATCAATTTTGAAAAAAGCTTCATCAATTTTGAAAAATAATAATCAAACTAAAAAATATTCAACAATTTTCGAAAAAGTTTCACCGAATTTCAAAAGAGTTCACCAAAGTTGAAAAAAGTTCACCGATTTTGAAAAGGTTCATCGGAGTTGGAAAAAAGTTCACCCAATTTGAAAAGGCTAATTGAAATTTCAAAAAAAATCATCAAATTTAAAAAGGTTAATTGATTTTGAAAAAGTTTCTGCATTTTGAAAAAATAAAATAGAAAATAAAAAGGGGAAAAAGATGAAAGTAAAGAAACGGAAAAAGAAAAGAGAAAACCAAAAAAAGTCGAACCAGAAAAATCCACAATGGAGAAAGAAATAAAACGGGTGGATAAAGTATATAAAAGAGAAATAGAAAGAACAATATCACAACTTGTTGTCTGTTTGGTTGGTTAGTGCACTTTGGAATCAAGGTGGAGATCGTGTGCTCGAATCTCTCCCACGCGACAATTTTTGAAGTTTAAACCAGAAAAAGAATCAATTCAAGTATCGAAAGTATGTTAGCTCATGCTTGTTCCTCATATTAAATTGCAATAATAATTACCGATCTTGCTATCAGTTGCCTAGGACAATTTCGCAGATCCTACCACCTATTTTCTACACTCGCTATACCAACTTAATTCTTATTTTATTAACACATCATCTAACTTTTATTTTGATGTTCTTTATTATCTTACAAAACCAATTTAAACAATACTCCCTCCAATCCATATTACTTGTCTTAGATTTGTCTTGATACGGATGTATTTAACACTAAAATATGTCTAGATACATCCGTATATACACAAATCTAAGACAAGTAATATGGAGCAGAAGGAGTAGCAAACTTTAGAAAAAAATGTTTGAGAAAAAAATAAAATGTACATGAATTTAAAAAAATGTTCATGATTTTAGAAAAAGTTCAGAAAGTCATGAAATGTTTGGGATTCCAAAATTATTCATGATTTTTTTAGAAAAGTCACATACTAAAAAAATATTCGAAAGAACAAAGAATGTTCCTTACTTTGTAAAAATGTTCGTGAATATATAAAAAATGTTCAAAAGGTATAAAAATGTATTTTTGAACTTTAAAAAATGTTCCCTAAAATTCAATAAAAGTTGATTGAATCAAAAAAAATTCACGAATTCAAGAAATGTTCATGCATTTCCAAAAACAAAACAAATTATTTTATTGAAATTCAAAAAAAGCACAAAATTCAGGGAATGTTCTACTGATTCAGGAAAATGTTCAAGAAATTGTAAAAAAAATCATGTTCAGAGAAATGTTCGCAAAATTGTTGAAAATGTTTGCAAATTTGAAAATGTTTGCTATTTTATAAAATTATTTGTGAATTCAGAGAAATGTTCATGATTTCCAAATATATTCATGAATTTTGAATATGTTTGCAAAATAAAATATTAAATATATAAATTAAATAAAAACAAAATTTAGAAAAGTAAAATTAAATAAAAAAGAAATTAAAAACAGAAAATGAAAAAAAGGAGGAAAGTAGAAAGAAAATTCAGAAGAAAAATCACCTATTGCTTCTGACGGTACGTCACGAAAATTGCCCTCGGAGTTGCCTATAAAGTACAAACTATGCCACATGTAAATGATGAAAAATGATTCGATTTTATTTCAAGGTTGCCTATGGAGCAAATGCCATAGCCTTCCACGCGGGAGACAAGGGATCGAACCCTGGTCGATATCCCTTTTTCTCCCTTTTCTCTTATAGGAGTATATAGCAGGCCCTACACGCTGTAATGGGTCGGTCGTGTCGTGATGCCTTTTTTTTCCTTCTTTAAATTAATCCAGCATTTCCAAAAAAAATTTAAATTCTAAAAAGTTGCAAGCAATGAAAACAAAATATAGATAAATCATAAAATGTTGTGAATTCAAAAAACATCTGGGAAATCATAAAATGTTTGTGATTTCAAAAAACTGTTTGCATATTATAAAAAATCAGTATTTCAAAAAAATCATGAAATATAAAATATTCGTGATTTTTAAAATATGATCCTGTATTCGAAACATATTGGGGGATTTGAAAACAATGTCCATGAAATTTTAAAAAATGTTCATAAAATTAATACCGATTCATAAGTAACGAACAAAATGAACCATCGCTTAGGTAGGCGTTTTATTAGGGGATCTTTAGCCTTTTTCTCCCCTTTTCTCTTATATATAGCAGGCCCTGCACGCTGTAATGGGCCGGTCGTGATGCCCTTTTTTTCCTTCTACAAATTAATCCAGCATTTCCAAAAAAATTAAATTCTAAAAAGTTGCGAGCAATGAAAAAGAATATAGATAAATCATAAAATGTTGTGAATTCAAAAAACAATTGGGAAATCATAAAATGTTCGTGATTTCAAAAAACTGTTCGCATATTATAAAAAATCATGATTTCAAAAAAAATCATGAAATAGAAAATATTCATGTTTTTTAAAATATGATCGTGTATTCAAAAGATATTTGGGAATTTGAAAACAATGTCCATGAAATATTAAAAAATGTTCATAAAATTAATACCGATTCGTAAGTAACGAACAAAATGAACCATCACTTAGGTAGGCATTTTATTAGGGGATCTTTAGAAGTCGTTTTATGATTTTATTTAGTCCCTCGCATGTCGGGTAAAAAAGATTTCAGTGTTCTGTACAGCGCCGAGCCCCAAAAGAATTGACACGACTTCCTATGGGTTAGTTTTCGTAATCTATATGAAATGATTAAATGTTTATTTTGCCTCCATACACGGTAGTCTGGTACCACAGTTATACTGGTTATGGAAAACACCACTATGCTAAGTCAAGGCGAGACATATCATGCATCAGTCTAGCTCAGGCAGGGGTCCATCAATGTAGTTTGCTCACCAAAAAAAAATATTGTGGCGCCTTAGGAAATCAAGTCGTGATGAGATCATCACATTTTTCAGTTTTTTAAATGACTTTTTTAAAATCGATTCTCATCATGACATCACTCAGACATAGTTTGTGAAATGACATATTGAAAATCGTTATCTCATCGTGGCATTTGATTCAGACTTTTTTTATCTCTACCACATCTGCATAATCTATCTGATTGTTTTTCTGCTGTTGCAACGCACGAGCATATTTGCTAGTAGTATAAAAACGGTTCAGGGAGAACCTTCCAAAAACCTGGTGGAAAATAAACTAGATTGGGCCAGCCCATACAGTAGATAGACGAGTGGGGGGTACGCGCTAGCTGGTTATACAGCGACCTACACGCGGAATAGAACCGCCAATTGGAGGGCTCTGGTCATTTTCTTTGTGGGAGCACGCAAGTATGAATGTAAATGGTACGGATAATTTTTATTTGAAATCTGCATATGCCTTTAAGGATATGATATGTACTTGCACGAATCCATTGAATATGGATGCGGATACAAATTTTGTTTTACTCCGGCAAATATGGTATCAGTAATATCGTGTAGATTAGCCAATATTTTTGCAAATTATTCGAGGTTATAAAATAGGATTAGCCGACTTTTTAAAAAAAAATCCCATGTATTAATTAATTAAAGAGTTGATACAAAAGTTCATTATAGTATTCGCCATGCAGGCCAGAAAACTATTACATAGAAGGCCATCTGGCCTATTATCAAAACTAAACTTAGCTATCTGATGAGCCACCTCGTCTGCCTGTCTTCTGATCTTCGCCAACTTAAAGCTAGAAAGAAGCTTGGTAAGAGCTAAGGCTTCCTTCTTGAGATCCACAAGAGAAGATGTATTAGCTGATTTATTAGCCCATGTGATAAGCTCAAATACCTAATTAGACCATTAATTAGAATCATCGCATATAAATAAAATAAAACCATAACAAGATTAGACCGTGGTGAACGATCACTATCACAATCATGGTTGTCGCAGTAGTAGGCGTTGTCTTCTCCAGCACCACCACCGGCCGGCCGCAGCAGATTGCTATGTACTCTCTACTGCATATCCTAATATTTGTTCCATGCGAACAAGCGTAAACGATATAAGTGCATGCATGTTGTGTGCATAATACATTTTTATATGGTATGTCAGTATATTTTGTGATGCATGATGTTTCTTTCTCTTTTTTATTCAACATTTTTGGGGTTGCTAAATGTGCATACCGCACATGGCCCCGCCACGACACGAGCTTGATCCAGCTCGTGTGTCGTCGGGTGTGTACGCACAAACGCTAAAATGTTAGAAGTTATGCAGTTTATATTATTTGCATATCCTATATACCTAAATTCTCCCACCGTTCATAAATATTTGATTTTTAGAGGTTTCAAATGGACTATGACATACGGATGTATATAGACATATTCTAGAGTGTAGATTCACTCATTTTACTCCGTATATAGTCACTTGCTGAAATCTCTAAAAAGACAAATATTTAGAAACGGATGGAGTAGTTCGTCCCCACTATCTCGATGATCTTAACATGCACACATGCCACATAATCAAAGCAGTGGCGGATCCAGTGAGGGTGTCGTGGGTACGCTGCACCCAAAAAATATGCAAATCTTTTTTATCTAGTACTCCCTCCTTCCTAAAATATTAGGTACGGTTTGACTTTTCGGGTCGTCGTTGCACAACTTTGACTACGATTTTCATGTATTGTATGTCTATAAAATTTGTATACATACATATAAAATAAAATTGTCTTGCAAGAAAAATACGACAATGGCATTTATACATGTTCAATCCATATACTTTGATACATATTAGTGGCCAAAGTCGTGCACCAAAGACCGTAAAAAGTCAATCATGCCTTATATTTTGGGAAGGAGGGAGTACTAGTTTTTCTAATTATATGTGTATTATAGGATTAAAATGCTAAATTTTATTGTTATACATGAAATTTCTATTGTGAATGTAAGGTTGGTGTCATGGTACTAAGACTGACAGTAAGAGTAGGGGGTACGTATGAGGAGGCAAGGTCCTAGCTACAGTGAGATTGTACGCAAGTGTTTACAAGTTCATGCCCCTCTCAGAGGAGGTAAAAGCCCTACGTCTCGGTGCCCGGAGGCGGTCGACTGGATTATAGTATGGGTGTGTGTGTTACAGGGGGTGCGAACCGTTGTGCTAGAGGAGGGGGGGTGGGTGGGTTATATAGAGTGCGCCAGGACCCCAGCCATCCCCCGTTACAAAGAGTTCAATCTACAAAAAGAGGGGACGTTACTGATAACCCCAGCTATAAAGTGCTATTAATGCCTTTGAAGACTACGGAGTGAATGCTTGACCGTTGCTGTCCTGTGCGACTCCTGGTCTTCAGTGGGCCAAGTGATTTCTTGTACGGTCGAGTGATCTCGGGAAGGAGGGGTACCCGAGTGATATGACTGGTCGAGTGGATTGCACTCGACGTCTTCAATTGGTATTCTCTGCTGTCTCCGAGGTGCCTTTGCTTCTAGGGTAGTGACCTTAGGTAGGGTGTATAGGTCAGGCCTGTGACCCTACCCTAGGTCTATATCCTCATCATTAGCCCCCGAATGGATTGAGGTTCGAGTGAAAAGAAGGTGGAAGTCAGTCTTTCCTTGACCGATGTGCTCTGCAAAGACTTGAGTTGGTTCGGAGGCTTATGTTGAAACTGCAACTCCGTTTCAGTTGCCTTGATCAATTCAGTAAGTCATCGAGTGAGTTTATAACGCCACCTTGTCGAGTGTTCCCTTTGCTGCAAAATCTTTGGCGCGATTGGTTACGGCGTGTTCCGGATCTCGTGGGGTTCAAAATTTGGGAAGCGCGCAAGGCAGAGCGCGCCGCAGTGAGCAGGATGGATAGACGAAGGCACCTCGATCTTCGCGCCACCTTTTTCGCCACGTACCGAGTGCACGACTGTTGCAGAATTTGACAGGATCGCCTGTTCCCACCCGTCAGCCACTCGAAAATGGCTCTTTATAAGGCGTCGGGTCCGAGGCGTTTGCACTGTGCGCTCCTTTTCCCCCCAATCTTCTCTGCCTCTCCGCTGCTCTCTTCTCCTCCGCTCTCGACACCATCGTGCCGCCACCATGGTGAAGGACAAGACTGCGGTGCTAGAGCATGCGAAGAAGGCGACGGGGACGACGAAGGGCAAGAAGACGGCTCGGGGGTTGTCGTCGAGGTCCGAGTTGCCAGCGGGTTGGATCCAGGGCGATTGGATCCGACCTTCGCTCCGGCCAGAAGATTTGGAGGAGCTGGCGGAGTCCGGATTGATCGCCAACGATACTGGGAGGTTGCCGGAGGGAGAGTCGGAACCTCAACTGCGACAGGGTGAGTGTGTTCTTCTCGCCACCCACATTGACCGCGGTTTCTCTCTTCCCCCGCACCCTTTCTTCCGAGGCTTCTTGAACTTTTTCGGAGCCCAACTCCATCACTTCTCTCCCAACACCATTACATATCTTGATGCGTTCGTGTCCATGTGCGAGAACTTCTTGGGTTGCCGACCACATTGGGGTCTTTTCAAGCACATCTTCACCATCCGCTCTCAGTCGGTGAAAAAAGCAAACTCGAGTGACAGGAGGACACATGTTATCCAGATGTGTGGGGGTTTGGGTATCCAGAAGAGAAAAAGGAGTTCTTTTCCTTCTATGACACTTCCTGAGTCGGTCAGAGGCTGGCAGTCGACCTGGTTCTACTGCCAGGACATTGTGACCCCAGGTCAGTCGACTGGACTTCGCCCTTTCACTTTAGATCGTGTTCAGCAACCTTCTCCACTGAAAGTGACTACTGTGGAGAGGGTGGAAATGGACATGTTGGTCGAGAGAGTGGTTCAGTTGATCAATTAGGGCATGACTGGAATGAACTTACTGAAGGTGTTTCTCAGTCGACGCATCCAACCGCTTCAGGCTCGGGACCACTCGATGTGGATGTACTCTAGTGCCAACGACACCGCTCGGGTCCATCCTGAGGAGGTCTCGACCAAAACGGTGGCCATGTGGTTGAAGAGTATTACAGGAAACAAGGATAACCCAAGGGGAGCCAGGAGGGTCACCCCATTCAGCGACAACTCAACCAGATAAGGTTTGAACTTTGCTACCGACTGTTTTCCTATGCATCTTGCATCTGTCTCTGAATCCGACTAAAATTTGCTCGACTCTTTGTTTTGTAGATTTACACTGAGATGTACTCCATGCCCAACGGTGAGCAAACTCGAAGGCAGGACCAGGAGGGGGAGGACAGCACGGACAAGAGCAGCGACTGGCAGCCCCCAAAGGATGATGATGATGAGGAGAGCGAAGAATCGGACGACGATGAGGGGTCGACTCGCCACCACACTTAGAGCGTCGATCAAAACTTCTTCACGATCCGGCGGGCGGGCGCGGCAAGACCGCGGCTCCTAGCACCCAAGCGCAGAAACACACTCGAACATCGACTCCGGAGCCGACGGAGAAGGTCGCCAAGCAGCCCAAGGTTGTGCCCTCGAAGGCTCGAAAAACCTTGCCCCAGATCAAGATGGACGTTCATGTCGCCTCTGGGTGAGCACTCGACCTTTCTGCGTTTTCTTCTTCCGACTGATACTTCTGTTTTTACCGAGTGGACTATGAACTTTTTCAGTGCTGCAACTTCTGTGAATGACATGGATGTCGACAAGGCCCCTGGGGACAAGGAAGTTAATGACGCGGCCTCTTCTAGAGCAGGTAGGCCTTTTCCAACTTGAACTTACTCTGCCGATTGATTTGTTGGTCAATTAAACTCTTGGGATTGTTTTCATTGCAGCTCCCTGGGATGTCATTACCCTTCCGGACGACGAAGACGAAGAGGTGCCTTTGAGAGGGAGAAGAAGGAGGGGCAGGGCCTCGAGCGGGAAGGCGACTGAGGGACAAGTGCTTGAGCCGGTGATCGAGCAATCCGGAGATCTAGCTTGAACCAGCGTCACTTTCACCAATCTGATGTCGACTGACCGTCCATCAAGGTCGACTGCTCAGGCCCTACCCCTCCGATAGAACTCCATGCATCCGATCATGTGGCGGCCCCGACTGTGTTGCCGTCATCCCTCTTCACTGCATACCAGACTCCGGACCATCCGTTGAGTGCCGCCCGGGAAGCTCTTCTCCAGGTGAACCTCGTGATGGAGCAAATGAAAGTGGCGCATGAGGCCAGTCAGGTCGCCTACAACGCCACTACTGCTCTACAGGCAAATGTCAAGGTTAGTTGGTTTCCGGCTAATCTTTTGAGTAGTGATAGTTGCAATTGTCACTTCGCCGTCCATATGATGTCCTTGGATGATCGTTTTGAACCTTTTATGTGCATCTATGAGTCTGCATTTCTCATCCAACCACCCACTGTGGTGTTTCTGTAGTCAGACGGAATATCTTTTCCGCTTGAGCCGACTAGGTTGAGTCAAGTGTTTCTCTGAACCAGTGGGGGCACACATAGTGCACCCACTGGGTGTAGTCCCCATGATCATGATCGACTGCTGGTAGTTGATTGGGGTTTGAGAATCGCTTTTTTTACTCATGCTGGGTAGACCATGTCGAGTGTAAGAACTGGACCAGTGGGGGCACGCCAAGTGCACCCACTGGGTGTAGTTCCCGAGACTACTGTTGAATGTTTGATTCGGCGGTAGTCTTAGAACAACTTTTACTGAGGTTACCTTTTGTTTCTGTCGACTGACATATCCCTTTTGCTGACTGCAGAAGTGTTGTGATCTTGGGGCTCAACTTTCTGAGCTGGACAAAAAGCAGATCAGCATCAATCTTGACCTGGAGCTGGCTAAGAAGAACCTCAAGAAGTCCCAAGATTAAACAGCTATCATGGGAGGTAACCACTCGGAACCTTTCACATTATGATTCTCCCTTTCCTCTTTCCAGTCTCTTTGAACAGAGTGATTCCACTCGAACAGATGTGCGTAGTGAAAACCATCAACTTCAGGCTTGTCTGAAGAATGTTATTTCTTTAGAGAAAATGAAGCAGGCTCTAGAGAAGAAGGACTTGGACCTTGCTGCAGCCCAGAAGGAGGCGCGAGAGAAAACAACGATTGCGGACAAGAAGCTGGCTTCAGTCGGCAAATTAGAAGACGAGATCGCGCAGCTGAAGAAGGACAAGGAGAGATTGACTGACGAAGTAGGGAACCTCAAAGCCAAACAGGGCGAGTTGGAGTCGTATCTGGGTCAGCTTGCTGCAAAGTTGGTCTTAAAACTTGAAGGTATTTCCTCTAGTTCGACTGATTTGAGATGTCAACTGACATGTCTTGTTGAACTATCGACTCATTGTTTTTCCGACTGCGCAGAGCTCTGCGAGGACTTTCAAGAAGAAACCGGGTGGGTTGAGACAGGTCTCGATCCCATAAACTGCCCCGTCAAAGATGATGTTGCGATGAGCGTGTTGCGGCTGGAGTCTCGTTTGGACAACACCATGGACTACCTCGCTCAACTAAAGGCCGCGATGACGCGGGTTGATGATGAACTCTGGCCTCAGGCGGAACTCTCATAGGATCTCGAGTCTCTGATGGCTCGATTGAATCAAATCCCCGGTCGAGTGCAGGAATGGAAGAAGTCATCAGCTTGGTGTGGTGCTGACGTCGCTCTATCACTGGTCCGGGTGCATTGCAAGGACGTCAAAGAAGACAAGCTGGCGGCCCTCAAGGTTGCCAACACAAAGAAGCTCAATTTCCAGTCTTCCGTGGACACCTCCTTGACGCCGCCACACGCATCGCAGACAGCATCGACCTCGACAGCTTCGTCGAGCCAGCAAGTCCTCCTCCTGTCGAGTGAACAAACATTATGCCATACCCTTTATTTGCCTGAGGATGCCGAGTGGTTATCTGACCGTTAAACTCTTTCAGGGTTGATGCCCGTGCACCTCTGCCCGTCGTGGTTCTGAACTTTTGGGGATTTATCTGAACTTTGTTTTCCTTGAATATCTTGGCTCTTGCTCTTGTAGTACTTGTGACGCAGCCCAAACATGGTGTTCGATCGACACCTCGTCGTCCTTGCGGATCGGGATGGAGCGCACATTGTACTTGTGGCGCAGCTCAGACGTGGTGTTCGATTGACACCTCGTCGTCCTTGCGGATCGGGATGGAGCGCACATTGTACTTGTGGCATAGCTCAGACGTGGTGTTCAATCGACACCTCGTCATCCTTGCGGATCGGGATCAAGCGCACATTGTACTTGTGGCGTAGCTCAGGGGATCTTTCGTGATTTAGGCGATTACGGGGTCGCAGCTAAGCCCCCGAGTGGGAAGATTGCTCTCCACTCGGAAATGTTTTTTTTTAACTTAGGCGATTACAGGGTCGCAGCTAAGCCCCCGAGTGGGAGGATTGCTCTCCACTCAGAATGTTTTTTAACTTAGGCGATT
>NC_041393.1:517426495-517458018 GCF_002162155.2 Triticum dicoccoides | reverse complement strand
GCAGCTAAGCCCCCGAGTGGGAGGATTGCTCTCTACTCGGAATGTTTTTTAACTTAGGCGATTACGGGGTCACAACTAAGCCTCCGAGTGGGAGGATTTCTCTCCACTCAGAAATGTTTTTTAACTTAGGCGATTACGGGGTCGCAGCTAAGCCTCCGAGTGGGAGGATTGCTCTCCACTCGGAAATGTTTTTTTAACTTAAGCAATTACGGGGTCGCAACTAAGCCTATGAGTGGGAGGATTGCTCTCCACTCAGAATGTTTTTTTAACTTAGGCGATTATGGGGTCGCAGCTAAGCCCCCGAGTGGGAGGATCGCTCTCCACTCGGAATGTTTTTTAACTTAGGCGAATCGGATTCGCAGCTAAGCCCTCGAGTGGGACGATCACTCTCCACTCGGAATGTTTTTTAACTTAGGCGAATCGAATCCACAGCTAAGCTACCCACTGGGGGATTTTAGACACAAATGCTTATGGGAAACTGATCATTATGATACTGAAAAAATCTTGTCTTTGAGAAGCAAACTGAAATACTTTTATTACAACTCGTCGGGTCGAGTGATCTATGTGTAGAAGTGGTGGAGCAGCTCTGCGTTCCACGCACGTGGCTCGTCTATCGTCTTGGCTATGCTGTAGATGTGGTAAGCTCCATTGTGAAGCACCTTGGTGATGATGAAGGGGCCTTCCCAGGCCGGAGCAAGCTTGTGAGGCCATTTCTGATCCACTCGGAGTACCAGGTCTCCTTCTTGGAATGCTCGTCCTCTGATATTTCAGGCATGCAGTCGACGCAGATCTTGCTGGTAGATGGTCGACCGAATCAAAGCCATCTCGTGCTCCTCTTCCAAGAGATCAACGACGTCTTCTCATGCTTGCTCCGCTTCAACTTCTGTGGATAGTTCCACTCGGGGGGTGTTGTGCAGCAAATCACTCGGAAGTACAGCCTCAGCGCCGTATACCAGGAAGAAAGGAGTCCGACCAGTCGACCGATTCGGTGTTGTTCTCAGTCCCCACAAGACGGACGGCAACTCTGTTACCCAGGCTCCAGCGGCATGCTTGAGGTCGCAGATTAGGCGAGGCTTTAACCCTTGGAGGATCAAACCATTCGCCCTTTCTGCTTGTCCATTCGACTGCGGGTGTGCGACTGATGCGTAGTCGACCCGAGTGCCTTGGGTTGCACAAAACGCCTTAAACTCGTCAGAACCAAAGTTGGAGCCATTATCTGTGATAATGCTATGAGGAACTCCATATCTGAATATCAACTCCTTGGTGAAATTGACAGCAGTGCTTGCACCAAGGTTCTTGATGGGCCTAGCTTCAATCCATTTAGTGAACTTGTCGACGACTACAAGCAAATGTGTCAAACCACTCGCACTAGTTTTGAAGGGGGCGACCATGTCCAACCCCCAGACTGCAAACGGCCAGACGAGTGGAATGGTCTTCAAAGCAGACGCAGGTTTGTAAGACATGTTGGAGTAGAACTGGCAACCTGCACAGTTGTCGACTATATCTTTAGCCATTTCGTTTGCTCGAGGCCAGTAAAATCCCGCTCGGTATGCTTTGGCCATGATGGTCTGAGAGGACGCATGGTGACCGCAGGTCCCCGAGTGGATATCATTTAGGATCATTCGACCTTCCTCTGGGGTGATGCAGCGCTGAGCCACTCATGTGACACTTTCTTTGTAAAGCTGTCCTTTCATCACTGTAAAGGCTTTGGATCGACAGACTACCTGACGGGCTTCATCCTCATCCTCCGAGAGTTCCTTCCTGAGAATGCACGCAATGTACGGTACTGTCCAATCGGGTGTGATCACCAAGACCTCCATGATCAGGTCGACCACAGCTGGAATCTCGATTTCAGTTGGGTTGGTAGAACTTATCGGTTGTGGGGCCTCCTCCTTGAAGGGATCCTCTTGTACTGACGGGGTGTGAAGATGCTCCAAGAACACATTGCTGGGGACAGGTTTCCGAGTGGAACCTATCTTCGCCAGATCATCAGCCGCCTGATTCTTGATTTGTGGTATGTGGTGGAGCTCTAACCCCTCAAACTTCTATTCTAGCTTTCTCACTGCGTTGCAATAACCAGTCATTGCGGGACTCCTGACATCCCATTCCTTCATTACCTGATTGACCACTAAATCTGAGTCACCGTAGACCATCAAGCATCGGACGCCGAGTGAGATGTCCATACGCAACCCATACAATAGTGCCTCATATTCAGCTTCATTGTTAGAAGAATCAAAGTGAATCTGGAGGACATAACTGAGCTTGTCTCCTCGTGGGGATACTAAGACCACTCCTACGCCAGAGACATTCAACATCTTGGACCCATCAAAGAACATGGTCCAATGTTCCGACTAGATCTGAGTCGGCTGCTGTTGTTCTGTCCACTCTACGTGAAAATCTGCAATTGCTTGAGACTTGATGGCCTTCTTTGCCTCAAACTTGATATCCAATGGAAGAAGTTCAATCGCCCACTTTGCCACTCGACCAGTTGCATCTCTATTGTTCAGGATCTCTGATAATGGAGCATCGCTGACGACTGAAACTGAATGATCAGAGAAATAATGTGCAACCTTCTTCATGGTTAAGTAGATCCCATAAACAAGCTTCTGATAATGAGGATATCTCTGCTTGGACGGGGTCAAGACCTCTGAAATGTAATAGACTAGGCGCTGAACTTTGAAGGCTTTGCCTTCCTCTTCCCGCTCGACTGTGAGCACTGTGCTGACAACTTGTCCTGTGGCTGTGATGTAAAGCAAACGAGGCTCTTTACTGACTGGAACAGCAAGCACCGGCTGGGTGGACAGCAGGGCTTTGAGCTCCTCAAACGCTGCTTCGGCTTTGTCATTCCACTCGAACTTGTCAGACTTCTTCATCAGTCGGTAAAGAGGCAATGCCTTTTCGACGAGGCATGAGATGAATCACTCAATGCAGCCAAACAACCAGTAAGCTTCTAAACATCATGCACTCGCACTGGGCGCTTCATTTGGAGGATTGTGCCAATCTTCTCTGGATTTGCGTCGATTCCTCGTCTAGAAACGAGAAAACCGAGTAATTTTCCACCTGGGACTTCGAATGTGCATTTTGATGGATTGAGCTTGATATCATACCTTCTTAGGTTGGCAAAGGTTTCAGCAAGGTCAGTCAGCAGGTCAGAACCTTTGCGTGACTTAACCACTATGTCGTCCATGTATGCTTCCATATTCCGACTGGTCTGAGTGAGCAGGCACTTCTGAATCATGCGCATGAATGTGGCACCAGCATTCTTGAGGCCGAAGGGCATGGTGACATAAACAAAACACCCGAACGAGGTGATGAAAGCAGTCTTGATCTCGCCGGGTCCAAACAGTCGGATCTGATGGTTCCCGGAATAGGCGTCCAAGAAGGACAGTCGCTCGCACCCCGTAGTTGAGTCGACTATCTGGTCGATGCGGGGCAGCGGAAAATGATCTTTCAGGCATGCCCGATTGATGTGCTTGAAGTCAATACACATTCGAAGTGATTTGTCTTTCTTGGGAACCATAACGACATTGGCGAGCCACTCGGAATGGTATATCTCGCGGATGAACTCAGCAGCTAGAAGCCGAGCCACCTCCTCGCCAATTGCCTTCCTCTTCTCCATGGTGGACCAACGAAGATGCTCTTTGACAGGCTTTGCTTTTGGGTCGACTCGCAAACGGTGCTCAGCCAGTTCTCTGGGTACACCTGACATGTCAGATGGCTTCCATGCGAAGATGTCCCAGTTCTCACAGAGGAACTGGATGAGCGCGTCTTCCTATTTGATGTCGAGTGTCGTTGAGATGTGGGTCGGAGCGGCATTAGGGTCGGTCGGCTGGATGTGAACCGTCTTGGTCTCCCCAGCCGACTGGAATGCGGACTCCGAAGCAGGCCTCTTGGCACGCAACAAATCACTCAGATCTGCTGTCTTCTGATACTTGGATTTCCACAGCTGCCATCTACTCATCTGTTATTTTTGCACCGTCCTGAAGATAATCTTCTGCTTTCTTCCGGTTACCAAAGACTGTTATCACGCCTTTGGGGCCAGGCATCTTCATATTTAGGTACACATAACATGGTCGAGCAATGAAACTAGCATAGACATGTCTGCCCAGAATGGCATGATAAGCACTCTGGAAATCCACAACCTCAAACTTCAACTTTTCTTTGCGTTAATTCTTCTTATTGCCGAAAACCACATCAAGAGCAATCTGGCTGAGTGAATCGGCTTTCTTTCCTGGGATGACTCCATGGAACCTCATGTTGCTCTCGCTGAGTTTGGACATCGGAATGCCCATCCCCTTAAGAGCTTTAGCGTACAGAATATTGAGGCCACTGCCACCATCCATCAGAACTTTGGTCAGTCGAGTGCCCCCGACGGCTGGGTCGACCACCAGCGCCTGCTGCTGATACGTCCATTTTGCATCATGCTTTTATACCGATATTTATTGCATTATGGACTGTTATTACATGATATATCACAATAATTTTGCCTATTCTCTCTTATTTTACAAGGTTTACATGAAGAGGGAGAATGCCGGCAGCTGGGATTCTGGGCTGGAAAAGGAGCAAATATTAGAGACCTATTCCGCACAGCTCCAAAAGTCCTGAAACTCCACGAAAAAGTCATTTTTGGAATTAATAAAAATACTGGCGAAGGAATCAACATCAGGGGGCCCACTCCCTGTCCATGAGGGTGGGGGGCGTGCCCACCCCCCTAGGGCGCGCCCCCTGCCTCGTGGGCCCCCTGGCAGGCCTCAGGTGCCCATCTTCTGCTATATGAAGTCTTTTACCCTGGAAAAAATCAGAAGCAAGCTTACGGGACGAAACTCCGCCGCCACGAGGCGGAACCTTGGCGGAACCAATCTAGGGCTCCGGCGGATCTGTTTGCCGGGGAAACTTCCCTCGGGAGGGGAAATCATCACCATCGTCATCACCAACGATCCTCTCATCGGGAGGGGGTCAATCTCCATCAACATCTTCACCAACACCATCTCCTCTCAAACCCTAGTTCATCTCTTGTATCAAATCTTTGTACCAAAACCTCACATTGGTACCTGTGGGTTGCTAGTAGTGTTGATTACTCCTTGTAGTTGATGCTAGTTGGTTTATTTGGTGGAAGATCATATGTTCAGATCCTTAATGCATACCAACATCCCTCTGATTATGAACATGAATATGATTTGTGAGTAGTACGTTTGTTCCTGAGGACATGGGAGAAGTCTTGCTATAAGTAGTCATGTGAATTTGGTATTTGTTCTATATTTTGATGAGATGTATGTTGTCTATCCTCTAGTGGTGTTATGTGAACATCGACTACATGACACTTCACCATTGTTTGGGACAAGAGGAAGGCATTGGGAAGTAATAAGTAGATGATGGGTTGCTACAGTGACAGAAGCTTAAACCCTAGTTTATGCATTGCTTCGTAAGGGGCTGATTTGGATCCATATGTTTCATGCTATGGTTTGGTTTACCTTAATACTTCTTTTGTAGTTGCGGATGCTTGCAATAGGGGTTAATCATAAGTTGGATGCTTGTCCAAGAAAGGGCAGTACCCAAGCACCAGTCCACCCACATATCAAATTATCAAAGTAACGAACGCGAATCATATGAGCGTGATGAAAACTGGCTTGACGATAATTCCCATGTGTCCTCGGGAGCGCTTTTCTCGTATAAGAACTTTTCCAGGCTTGTCCTTTGCTACAAAAAGGATTGGGACACCTTGCTGCACCTTATTTAGTTTCATTGCTTGTTACCCGTTACAAATTATCTTATCACAAAACTATCTGTTACCTACAATTTCAGTGCTTGCAGAGAATACCTTACTGAAAACCGCTTGTCATTTCCTTTCGCTCCTCGTTGGGTTCGACACTCTTACTTATCGAAAGGACTATGATAGATCCCCTACACTTGTGGGTCATCAAGACTCTTTTCTGGTGCCATTGCCGGAGAGTGATGCGCCTTTGGTAAGTGGAACTTGGTAAGGAAACATTTATATAGTGTGCTGAAATTTACTGCCACTTGTTACTATGGAAACTAATCATATGAGGGGCTTGTTCGAGGTATCTTCACCCCGACCAGTAGAGCAAAGAGTTGCTCCTCAACCTACTGAACCTACTGAAAATGTTTACTTTGAAATTCCTTCTGGTATGGTAGAGAAAATGCTAGATAATCCTTTTACATGAGATGGAACATTACATCCCGACTTGCACCTAATCTATGTAGATGAAGTTTGTGGATTATTTAAGCTTGCAGGTATGCCTGAGGATGTTATCAAGAAGAAGGTCTTCCCTTTATCTTTGAAGGGAGACACATTGACATGGTATAGGCTATGTGATGATATGGGATCCTGGTACTATAAACGATTGAAATTGGAATTTCACCAGAAGTTTTATCCTATGCATATTGTTCATCGTGATCGTAATTACATATATAATTATTGGCCTCGCGAAGGAGAAAGCATTGCTCAAGCTTGGGGGAGGCTTAAGTCAATGTTATATTCATGCCCCAATCATGAGCTCTCAAGAGAAATGATTATTCAAAAAATTTATGCTCGACTTTCTCTCAACAATCGCACCATGCTCAATACTTCTTGTGCTGGTTCTTTTATGATGAAGACTATTGAATTCAAGTGGGATTTATTGGAAAGAATTAAATGCAACACTCGAGATTGGGATTCTGATGATGGCAAGGAGTCAGGTATGACACCTAAGTTTGATTGTGTTAAATCTTTTATGGATACCGATGCTTTTCATGGATTTAGCACTAAATATGGACTTCACTCTGAGATAGTAGCTTCTTTCTGTGAATCATCTGCTACTCATGTTGATCTCCCTAAGGAGAAGTGGTTTAAATATAATCCTCCCACCGAAGAAAAAGTAGTTGCACCTATTAAAGTTGAAGAAAATACTATCACTTATAATGATCCTATTGTCCCTACTAGTTATTTTGAGAAACCTCCTTTCCCTGTTAGGATAAAAGATCATGCTAAAGCTTCAACTGTGGTTTGTAAGAGTAATACTAAAACACCTACACCACCTGAGCAAATTAAAGTTGAACCTAGTATTGTTGTGGTTAAAGATCTCATGGCTGATAATATTGATGGGCATGTTATTTATTTCTATGATGAAGCTGCTAGAATTGCTAGACCCGATGCTAAGAAACATAGACCTATAGTAGGCATGCCTGTTAAAATAGGAGATCATTGTTATCATGGCTTATGTGATATGGGTGCTAGTGCCAATGCAATACCTTATTCCTTATATCAAGAAATTATGCATTATATTGCACCTACTGAGGTAGAAGAGATTGATGTTACAATTAAGCTTGCTAATAGAGATACAATTGCACTAATTGGGATTGTTAGAGATGTTGAAGTCTTGTGTGGGAAAGTTAAATACCCTGCTGATTTTCTTGTCCTTGGTTCCCCACAAGATAGCTTTTGTCCTATTATATTTGGTAGACCCTTCTTGAATACTATTAATGCTAGAATTGATTACAAAAAAGATGTTGTCACGATTGGCTTGGATGATATGACTCATGAGTTTAATTTTGCTAAATTTCATAGACAACCCCATGATAAAGAATTGTCTAGTAAGGATGAAATTATTGGTCTTGCTTCTATTGCTGTGCCTCCTACTGATCCTTTAGAAAAATATTTGCTAGACCATGAAAATGATATGTTTATGAATGAAAGAAGGGAAATAGATGAAGTATTCTTTAAACAGGGACCCATTTTGAAACACAACTTACCTGTTGAAATCCTAGGGGATCTTCCACCACCAAAGGGTGATCCCGTGTTTGAGCTTAAACCATTACCTGATACTCTTAAATATGCTTATCTTGATGAAAAGAATATACATCCTGTTATTATTAGTGCTAACCTTTCAGAACAGGAAGAGGAAGGATTATCGAAAACTCTGAAGAAACATCGTGCTGCTATTGGATATACTCTTGATGATCTTAAGGGCATTATCCCACTCTATGTCAACACAAAAAAATTGGAGGAAGACGCCAAACCAGTTATTGATCACCAACGATGATTAAATCTTAAGATGAAGGAAGTGGTAAGAAAGGAAATACTAAAACTCCTTGAGGCATGTATAGTTTATCCCATTGCTAATAGTCAGTGGGTAAGTCCTATCCATTGTGTCCCTAAGAAGGGAGGTATTACTATTGTTCCTAATGATAAAGATGAACTGATCCCGCAAAGAATTATTACAGGTTATAGGATGGTAATTGATTTCCAAAAATTAAATAAATCTACTAAAAAGGATCATTACCCTTTACCTTTTATTGATCAAATGCTAGAAAGACTATCCAAACATACACATTTTTGCTTTCTAGATGGTTACTCTGGTTTCTCTCAAATACCCGTGTCAGCGGAGGATCAAGAAAAGACCACTTTTACTTTCCCTTTCGGAACTTTTGCTTATAGACGTATGCCTTTTGGTTTATGTAATGCACCTGCTACTTTTCAAAGATGCATGCTGGCTATATTCTCTGACTTTCGTGAAAAGATTTGTGAGGTATTCATGGATGATTTCTCCGTTTATGGATCCTCTTTTAATGATTGCTTGAGCAACCTTGAACGAGTTTTGCAGGGATGCAAAGATACTAGTCTTGTTTTGAACTCGGAGAAGTGCCACTTTATGGTTAATGAAGGCATCGTTTTGGGGCACAAAATTTCTAAAAAAGGTATTGAAGTTGATAAAGCTAATGTTGATGCCATTGAAAAGATGCCATGTCTCAAGGACATCAAAGGTATAAGAAGTTTCCTTGGTCATGCCGGTTTTTATAGGAGGTTCATTAAGGACTTCTCTAAAATTTCTAGGCCTCTGACTAATCTATTACAAAAAGATATTCCTTTTGTCTTTGATGATGATTGTGTAGAAGCATTTGAAATACTTAAGAAAGCTTTGATTTCTGCACCTATTGTTTAGCCACCTGATTGGAATTTACCCTTTGAAATTATGTGTGATGCTAGTGATTATGCTGTAGGTGCTGTCCTAGGACAAAGAGTTGATAAGAAACTAAATGTTATTCAATATGCTAGTAAAACTCTAGATAGTGCCCAGAGAAATTATGCTACCACTGAAAAAGAATTTTTAGCAGTTGTATTTGCTTGTGATATGTTCAGACCTTATATTGTTGATTCTAAAGTAACTATTCACACTGATCATGCTACAATTAAATATCTTATGGAAAAGAAAGATGCTAAACGTAGACTTATTAGGTGGGTTCTCTTGCTACAAGAATTTGATTTGCATATTATTGATAGAAAGGGAGCTGAGAACCCCGTTGCAGACAACTTGTCTAGGTTAGAGAATATTCTTGATGACCCACTACCTATTAATGATAACTTTCCTAATGAACAATTAGCTATCATAAATGCTTCTCGTATTGCTCCATGGTATGCTGATTATGCTAATTACATTGTTGCTAAATTCATACCACCTAGTTTTACATACCAGCAAAAGAAAAAGTTCTTCTATGATTTAAGACATTACTTCTGGGATGACCCACACCTTTACAAAGAAGGAGTAGATGGTGTTATTAGACGTCATGTACCTGAGCATGAACAGGAACAGATCCTACGCAAGTGTCACTCCGAGGCATATGGAGGACACCACCCTGGAGATAGAAGTGCACATAAGGTATTGCAATCCGGTTTTTATTGGCCTACTCTCTTCAAAGATGCCCGTAAGTTTGTCTTGTCTTGTGATGAATGTCAAAGAATTGCTAATATTAGTAGACGTCAAGAAATGCCTATGAACTATTCTCTTGTTATTGAGCCATTTGATGTTTGGGGCTTTGATTATATATATGAGACCTTTTCCTACCTCTAATGGGTATACACATATTTTAGTTGTTGTTGATTACGTTACTAAGTGGGTAGAAGCTATTCCAACTAGTAGTGCCGATCATAACACCTCTATTAAGATGCTTAAAGAAGTTATTTTTCCGAGGTTTGGAGTCCCTAGATACTTAATGACTGATGGTGGTTCACATTTTATTCATGGTGCTTTTCGTAAAATGCTTGCTAAATATGATGTTAATTATAGATTATCACCCACAGTCTAGTGGCCAAGTAAAGCTGAGTAACAGAGAGCTTAAATTAATTTTGCAAAAGACTGTTAATAGATCTAGAAAGAATTGGTCCAAGAAACTTGATGATGCATTATGGGCTTATAGAACTGCATATAAAAATCCTATGGGTATGTCTCCATATAAAATGGTTTACGGAAAAGCATGTCATTTACCTCTTGAACTAGAACATAAGGCATATTGGGCTATTAAAGAGCTCAATTATGATTTCAAACTTGCCGGTGAGAAGAGGTTATTAACATTAGCTCACTTGATGAATGGAGAACCCAAGCTTATGAAAATGCCAAACTGTTTAAGGAAAAGAATAAAAAATGGCATGACAAAAGGATACAAAAGCGTGAGTTTAATGTAGGTGACTATGTGTTGCTTTTCAACTCTCGTTCAAGATTTTTGCAGGAAAACTTCTCTATAAATGGGAAGGCCCTTATGTTATTGAGGAAGTCTATCATTCTGCTGCCATAAAAATCAACAACTTCAAAGGCACAAATCCGAAGGTGGTGAACGGTCAAAGAATCAAACATTATATCTCAGGTAACCCAATAAATGTTGAAACTAATGTTATTGAAACCGTAACCCCAGAGGAATACATAAGGGACACTTTCTAGAACGTTCTAGACTCTGAAAAGGAATAGATATGTGGTAAGGTAAGTAAACTGACTCCAAATCAATTCTAACAGCAGTATTTCTTTGTTTTGGAATATTTAAGAAAATAGGAAAATAATAAGTAGTCCGGGAAGGACACGAGGCGTCCACGAGGGTGGAGGGCGTGCCCCTGCCTCGTGGGCACCTCGTGTGCTCTCTGGACTCTGTTTTCTTGCACGATACTTCTTTTGGTCGGTAAAAATTCATTATATAATCCCCCGAAGGTTTTGACCACCGTATCACGCAAATATCCTATGTATTTGTTTCGAGCTATTTTCTGTCAGATTTGTCAAGGCCAGGCATCATGTCATCACCCTCCTCCAACAATGAAGGCAACAATGCTTGGCTGATGAAGATGGAGCTGAAGAGAGAAGAACCCGGGGAGATCAACAAGGAGGATAGGATCAAGAAGGCTATGGAGGATAAAGCTCTGGCGGGAGAAGAAGAAAACATCCAACCTATTCCTGACCTCTTTACCCCAACTGAGATTGAAGCTTTCAAGATGATTGAGTTAGATCACATACAGAACAAGTATCTCACACATGAAAATATTTTGTTGAAGGATCATATCATCGCAGTCAAGGGCATTATCCGCAAGTTGGAAGAGCTCCTACGCTCAATGTGCGACTATCCATCACCACCCTCTTCACCAGCAAATGAGACATAATCACATGGGTATGGGCACTCCCCTTGGCAACTACCAAGCTTGGGGAGGTGCCCCAGTATCGTGTCACCATCACACTCGTATCTTTATCGTTTTACTTAGTTCGATCCCTTTAGTAATATCTCGATCTAGTAGAATAAAGTTTTGGTATGATTTAGTTTTGAGTTTTGCCTTATGGTCCCTTTATGTAATCGAGTCAGTGAGCTATATATAATAAAGATTAGTGTTGAGTCAAGGGCCTTGCTGTTTTGCCATGATCTTGAAATAATAAAAAGAAAAAGTAATAAAAAGAAATAAAAGAGACCATGTTGGTCTTATGGATAGTGATGACTTCACACATAAAGAGTATGAGGCATAAAAGTTGCTGAGAGTTGGCAAACCTAGTTTTGGTCATCGTTGCAATTAATAGGAAGTAATAAAGAAAGAGAGGTTCTCACATATAAATATACTATCTTGGACATCTTTTATGATTGTGAGCACTCATTAAAGTATGACTTGCTAAAAAGTTGATGTTGGACAAGGAAGACAACGTAATGGGTTATGTTTTCTCACATCTTAGTTAAATTATATTGTCATGGATCGTCCAACATGTTGAGCTTGCCTTTCCCTCTCATGCTAGCCAAATTCCTTGCACTAAGTAGAAATTACTTGTGCTTCTGAAATACCCTAAAACCAGTTTTGCCATGAGAGTCCACCATATCTACCTATGGATTGAGCAAGATCCTTCAAGTAAGTTGTCATGTTGTATGCAATAAAAATTGCTCTCTAAATATGTATGACTTATTAGTGTGGAGAAAATAAGCTTTATACGATCTTGTGATATGGAAGTAATAAAAGTGATGGACTGCATAATAAAGGTCTTTATCACAAGTGGCAATATAAAGTGACGTTCTTTTGCATTAAGATTTCATGCATTCAACCATAAAAGCACATGACAACCTCTGCTTCCCTTTACGAAGGGCCTATCTTTTATTTCTGTCTTATATATTATGCAAGAGTCATGGTGATCTTCATCTTTTTTTTATCCTTTGGCAAGCACCTTGTGTTGGAAAGATCCTGATATATATATCCAATTGGATGTAAGTTAGCATGAACTATTATTGTTGACACTACCCTTGAGGTAAAAGGTTGGGAGGCAACACTATAAGCCCCTATCTTTCTCTGTGTCTGATTAAAGCTCCATAACCATAAGTATTGCGTGAGTGTTAGCATTTGTGAAAGACTAAATGATAGTTGAGTATGTGGACTTGCTGAAAAGCTCTTATGTTGACTATTTCCTATGTTATGATAAATTGCAATTGCTTCAATGACTGGGATTATAGTTTGTTAGTTTTCAATAAAGTTTCTGATTCATACTTGACATTGTGAATAGATTGTTACTCGAGCATAAGAAATTATATGACAATATATATATATATGTTGCTGTTATAAGAATGATCATGATGCTTGTCTGTCCGTATTTTATTTTTATCGACACCTCTATGTCTAAACATGTGGACATATTTTTTCGATATCGGCTTCCGCTTGAGGACAAGCGAGGTCTAAGCTTGGGGGAGTTGATACGTCCATTTTGCATCATGCTTTTATACAGATATTAATTGCATTATGGACTATTATTACATAATATATCACAATACTTATGCCTATTCTCTCTTATTTTACAAGGTTTACATGAAGAGGGAGAATGCCGGCAGCTGGGATTCTGGGTTGGAAAAGGAGCAAATATTAGAGACCTATTCTACACAGCTCCAAAAGTCCTAAAACTCCACGAAAGTCATTTTTGGAATTAATAAAAAATACTGGCGAAGGAATCAACGTTAGGGGGCCCACACCCTGTCCACGAGGGTGGGGGGCGTGCCCACCCCCCTAGGGCGCCCCCCTGCCTCGTGGGCCCCCTGACAGGCATCCGGTGCCCATCTTATGCTATTTGAAGTCTTTTACCCTGAAAAAAAAATCATAAGCAAGCTTACGGGACGAAACTCCGCCGCCATGAGGCGGAACCTTGGCGGAACCAATCTAGGGCTCCGACGGAGCTGTTCTGCTGGGGAAACTTCCCTCCGGGAGGGGGAAATCATCACCATCGTCATCACCAATGATCCTCTCATCGGGAGGGGGTCAATCTCCGTCAACATCTTCACCAGCACCATCTCCTCTCAAACCCTAGTTCATCTCTTGTATCAAATCTTTGTACCAAAACCTCAGATTGGTACCCATGGGTTGCTAGTAGTGTTGATTACTCCTTGTAGTTGATGCTAGTTGGTTTATTTGGTGGAAGATCATATGTTCAAATCCTTAATGCATATCAATACCCCTCTGATTATGAACATGAATATGATTTGTGAGTAGTACGTTTGTTCCCGAGGACATGGGAGAAGTCTTGCTATAAGTAGTCATGTGAATTTGGTATTCGTTCGATACTTTGATGAGATGTATGTTGTCTATCCTCTAGTGGTGTTATGTGAACGTCGACTACATGACACTTCACCATTGTTTGGGCCTAGAGGAAGGAATTGGGAAGTAATAAGTAGATGATGAGTTGCTAGAGTGACAAAAGCTTAAACCCTAGTTTATGCGTTGCTTCGTAAGGGGTTGATTTGGATCCATATGTTTCATGCTATGGTTAGGTTTACCTTAATACTTCTTTTGTAGTTGTAGATGCTTGCAATAGGGGTTAATCATAAGTGGGATGCTTGTCCAAGAAAGGGCAGTACCCAAGCACCGGTCCACCCACATATCAAATTATCAAAGTAACGGACGCGAACCATATGAGCGTGATGAAAACTAGCTTGACGATAATTCCCATGTGTCCTCGGGAGTGCTTCTCTCATATAAGAACTTGTACAGGCTTGTCCTTTGCTACAAAAAGGATTGGGCCACCTTGCTGCACCTTATTTACTTTCATTGCTTGTTACCTGTTACAAATTATTTATCACAAAACTATCTGTTACCTACAATTTCAGTGCTTGCAGAGAATACCTTACTGAAAACCGCTTGTCATTTCCTTCCGCTCCTTGTTGGGTTCGACACTCTTACTTATCAAAAGGACTACGATAGATCCCCTAAAACTGTGGGTCATCATCCGCCTAGGGGTAGCTACTCGTGGCGGGTGGTCTGACTGGTCGAATGTGATAGGAGTTTTTGACCACTTCAGATATTTCGGTGTTGCCGGAGCAACCATGTTCACCTCTCTGTTAATGACTTTCAGTCGACTTCTGCTCTCGACATCAGCAAAAATCACTAGGGTGGCATTAACATGGGGATAACCTTCTTCCTCTTCTTCCTTGTCTTCCTCCTTCTCAGAATCTTTATCCTTCTCGCTGGGTTGACCCTTCTTCTGGAAGCTCTGGATTAGGAGTCGACACTGTCGAGTGGTATGCTTGGGGAGGATCAGAGTCCCCTCTTTACCTTTCTTAGTGTGAATATGACACGGCAAATCCATCACGTCATTTCCATCTTGATCTTTTACTTTCTTAGGATTCCAGGGCCCTTTGGGCTTCCCTTTGAACTTTCCTTGATTCAACACTGCTGCCTCGGCAGGTCCTGCTGCCTCAGCCTTTCGCTTATACTTCCGACTGGAATTTCCTCCTCCAGTGTCCTGGACGACTGTTTTATGCTTACCACTCTGAAGTCGGTCTTCCTCTTTGCCGTTAGCGTACTTGGTGGCAATCTCCATCATCCGAGTCAGAGTCATATATCATGTCCGACCGAACTTCAGATTGAGCCCTATGTAACGAACGCCCTCCTTGAAGGCACAGACCGCTTGGTGATCTGACACATTCTCCACTGTGTGGTGCAGATTGATCCATCTCTGGATATAGTCTCTCAAGGTTTCATTCAGTTTTTGCACACAATGTCGCAACTCTGGTAGACTGGCAGGTCTCTTGTAGGTGCCCTCAAATGTTCTGGTAAACACTCGGGCTAACTCATCCCAACTCAAAATGCTCCCTGGGGCCAACTGATTCAGCCAAGCTTTGGCAGAACCTTCAAGCATCAGAGGGAGGTGCTTCATGGCCACCTCATCGCCATCGTCGCTGATGTGCACAACCACTCAGTAATCTTCAAGCCAAGTGTCGGGCTTCGACTCTCCCGTGAACTTGCTGACACCAGTTGCCAATCTGAAGTTGTGGGGGGTCTCTACGGCCCTGATGGCCCTTCCGAAACACTCGGGGCCAGACACGTGGACCCTGCTTCCACTGGGCCTGTCTCTGTCTAGCCCTTCTATGTATGGTTTGTTCCGGTTGACCAAGCCCTGAACAAGGACTGACCTTGCATCGAACCCATGCTCTCTTGGGTTGACTGGAACACTGCGGTCATTGCCGTATGGACGCCTATCATTGTACCGCTGGGGCGCGTATGACCCGCCTCTTGGAATGGGTGAAGGCACTCGACGGTAGTTGTCACGGGAGAACTCACGATCATCATCTCCATGAAATCTTCCCAAGTGCCGATCCTGGCGGTGCTCACGATCCCTTTGCCTCGATGGTGACCTAGGACTATGTGCTGACTGAACGGTATGTGCCATTACCGATCGACTGTGAATTCTGTTCCGCGACTGGGACACGACGGAGTTCTGATCTCCTGCTACCCGGAGCAGCGCTCTGATCTGTTCCAAACCCCTTCCCGTCTCCGAGCGAGACAACTGAATGGACTCTACAATACATGCAGCAGCTGCGAGGTTCTGAATCGGCGTACGGAATACCCGAGTTTCCGGTGGAAACAGTTGTTGTGAACATCGACTGGATCGGGGGATCAATCGACGGGCATGTTCGTCGTGAGAATGTTGGAGATTCTCCAAACGAGTGCGCTCAGCCAGCATGGCCAAGCACACATCCTCCAAAGCCCGAGCCTCGGAGGTTTCCCACATGATGGGGGTATGGAGAGCCTCCTCGTTGCGGCGACGCAACTCCTCCCTGTGCTGCGAACTGAGAGGCTAGGGTTGGTACTCCTCATGGCCGAGCAACGTACCATCGCCATCCCTGTTCTCGCCGCAGCGACGGAAACCGGGTGGGCCGCGGTGAGAGTCGACCATGAGGACTTGTGCCGCGGGGTCACAACTCCCGCTCTCGAAAAGTGTGTCTGCTAAGTCAGTCGACGGGTTGACTGGACCGCAGTGATATATGTCGGGCTCGATCGCCGTGACCTGGGGGGTGAACGTATGTCGAGCCACCGCGTGCTTCACCCACCGCTGGAGCCGTGATCGACCCGACCGCTTGCGGAGGCGACCAACGGAGCGAGAGGTCGACACGGGCACCGACTGGTACGGGGTCAACGGCTGCCGGAGGAGGACGCCACGGACACTCGCGTGGAAGTGTAATGAACCTCGGACTGGCAACGCCTCGACGTTGAGGGGAGCCTCCTGGAGCCAGCCCGATTCATCGGCGACGAAAGTGAGCACGCCGAGTTGGAACTCGCGGCCCATGATCAAACTGCCGCCGGAAATCATGTTGATGAAGGATGAAGAAAATGCAACCTCGTCGGAAGTCGCTAAGACGCTTTGCCCCATAGTGGGCGTCAACTGTCGTGGTACTAAGACTGACAGTAAGAGTAGGGGGTACGTATGAGGAGGCAAGGTCCTAGCTACGGTGTGATTGTACGCAAGTGTTTACGAGTTCAGGCCCCTCTCGGAGGAGGTAAAAGCCCTACATCTCCGTGCCCGGAGGCGGTCGACTGGATTATAGTATGGGTGTGTGTGTTACAGGGGGGTGCGAACCCTTGTGCTAGAGGAGGGGGGTGGCTTATACAGAGTGCGCCAGGACCCCAGCCATCCCCCGTTACAGAGAGTTCAATGTACATAAAGAGGGGACGTTACTGATAACGCCAGCTATAAAGTGCTATTAATGCCTTTGAAGACTACAGAGTGAATGCTTGACCGTTGTTGTCCTGTGCGACTCTTGGTCTTCAGTGGTTCGAGTGGTTTCTTATATGGTTGAGTGATCTCGGGAAGGAGGGGTACCCGAGTGATATGACTGGTCGAGTGGATTGCACTCGACGTCTTCAATTGTTATTCTCTGTTGTCTCCGAGGCGCCTTTTCTTCTAGGGTAGTGACCTTAGGTAGGGTGTATAGGTCAGGCCTGTGACCCTACCCTAGGTCTATATCCTCATTAGTTGGCACCCCCATGGGTCAAGGTCTAGTTCTGACACTGAATCAAAGTCCCACCATAACATGCATGAGAAAACTTCTTCATTATTAGTTGACCCCATGCACACATCTCACGTACTGCAACATTGATGTTTACTACGCAATCTTTCTTCTTGTAGACTCGTGTTGGGCCTCCAAGAGCAGAGTTTTGTAGGACAGTAGCAATTTCCCCTCAAGTGGATGACCTAAGGTTTATCAATCCACGGGAGGCATAGGATGAAGATGGTCTCTCTCAAACAACCCTGCAACCAAATAACAAAGAGTCTCTTCTGTCCCCAACACACCCAATACAATGGTAAATTGTATAGGTGCAGTACTAGTTCGGTGAAGAGATGATACAAGTGTAATATGGGTAGTAGATATAGGTTTTGTAATCTGAAAATATAAAAACAGCAAGGTAACTAGTAACAAAAGTGACCAAAAACGGTATTGCAATGCTTGAAAACAAGACCTAGGGTTCATACTTTCACTAGTGTAAAATCTCTCAACAATGATAACATAATTGAATCATATAACAATTCCTTAACGTGAAATAAGAATCACTCCAAAGTTTCTATTGCAAACATAAGTTAAATTGTTTGTAGGGTACGAAACCACCTCAAAGTTATTCTTTCTTATCAATCTTTTGAACTATTCCTATAAGTGTCACAAATAGCCCTAGAGTTCATACTAAAATAACACCATATTATACACATCAATCAACCCTAATGTCACCTAGATACTCCAATGTCACCACAAGTATCCGTGGGTCAATTATACGATGTGCATCACACAATTTCAGATTCCTAATATTCAATCCAATACAAGAACTTCAAAGAGTACCCCAAGATTTCTATCGGAGAAAGGAATATGAAAACGCGTACCAACTCCTATGCATAGATTACCCCAATGTCACCACGGGAATCCGCAAGTTGATAACCGAAACATACATCAAGTGAATCAATAGAACATCTCATTGTCACCACGGATATTCCATCACAAGACATACATCAAGTGCTCTCACATCCAAGATACAATCCGACATAACAAAACCTCAGAGGAAAAGATTCAATTCATCACAAGAAGGTAGAGAGGGAAGAACACCATAAGATCCATTTATATTAACAAAGCTCGCGGTACATCAAGATCATGCCAAATCAAGAACACGAGAGAGAGAGAGAGAAAGAGAGAGAGAGAGAGATCAAACACATAGCTACTGGTACATACCCTCAGCCTCGAGGGTGAACTACTCCCTCCTCGTCATGGAGACCGCCGGGATGATGAAGATGGCCTCCGGTGATGATTTCCCCCTTCGGCAGGGTGCTGAAATGGGCTCCCGATTGGATTTTCGCGGCTACAGAGGCTTACGGCAGCGGAACTTCTCATCTGGGGTTCTTTTTGGAGGTTACTATATATATGGGAGTATTTGGCGTTGGAATAAAGTCAGGGGGTGCCTGAGGGCCCCGCAAGCTCAGGAGGCGCGCCCTAGGGGGGCACCCCAGACTTGTGGCCTCCTCGGTCAACTCCTCGTCTAGATCCAGTGCTTTGTGGGTCTTTTCTGGTTCAAAAATGACCACCATAAATTTTCAGCCCATTCTGAGAACTTTTATTTCTGCACAAAAAATGACACCATAGTTCTGCTGAAAACAACGTTAGTCCGGGTTAGTTCTAATCAAATAATACCAAAACCATATAAAATTGTTGTAAACATGGCATGAATACTTCGTAAGCTATAGATATGTTGGAGATGTATCAAACATCAACGTGGAGCTCATCTCCACCTTCTCGCAGACTCTCGATGACTCGAGGGTGGAACTAAGCTTCTCATTCATGCTTGGAGGAGTCTAGCGCACCGTGACGCTGGAGCAGTTCTGCAGTGCGTTTGGTTTCGAGAACCGAGGACTTATCGACATTAGGGGCGTGCTAGTTGCTGACATGTTGGGTTAGTGGGAACTCATCTCCATCAAGGATGAACATGACCTCTTTGGGAAGAAGGCATTGAGCATCCAAAACCCCTCCATTCGCTACTTCATGATTTTCCTTGCCAACACTCTTTTTGGTAGGGAGAACCTCAGGGGCATGTCGAGCTATGACATGTGTGTGCTCCACATAGCACTCCACCCCGATTACACCCCCAAGCCTAACTTGGGAGCTTTTCTTATGCATCACCTTGATAGGCAGCACAAGCAGCCAAGGGGAACTATTATTGTGGGAGGTGTAGTGACTCGGATTGCCGAGCACTTCGGCCTCGATATTGATGCTATGCAGCATGTCCCAGGTCCTACAACATTCAACTATAGGATTATGACCAACACTCACTTCATTGGGCCTGTGCAAGGGGAACAGTGCTACAAATGCCCCCTACCTAACAATCACACTGTTGATGTTAGCTTGCCCTTACCGCAAGCATTTACTGTTTCTACACGTGATATGTGGGTACTCACTGTTGACGAGATCAACGAGTACCGCCACGAGGCTGGTTTCGGGAACATCGCTCAACCCAAACCGGCTACAGAGTGGGACTCCTTAACAGCAGGTCCGTCTATGGTTGGGATGTATGGGACAATGCACCTCAGCATGCACCCAACTTTCCACCACAACTTGCACCACAATATGCATCGCAGGTTTAATTTGGGCAACCTCATGACTATGTGCCTAGGGTTGAGTTTTAACAGTTATAGCAGCAGGTAGGAGGGATGAGTATGGACCTCTGTGAGTCCAACAACAAAATTAACCAGCTGAGTGGGAACATATAGTCCCTCTTTTCTTTCTGGCAGCCACACCCTGGAGCAGGAGGTCCATCCTCTAGTATCCCATCCTCCCAGTGGCCACACTTTGGCCACGAGGGCAAGGATGATGAGGACATGGACTAGAGTGTAGGCCAAGAGCCTAAGCTTGGGGGAGCTCATCCCCTAGTTATACATGCATGCATATTTATTTTTCTTTTATTCGTTTTTATATTTTGCATGTTTATTTTTAGTTTGCATAATAAAATGAGGAGCACACTTTGGTCTTGCCTTGTTGTAGTTCTTTTTGTTTGTTTTATTTGAGCCTACATGTTTCTTCTCAGCTAGCAACAGGAAATGAAGAAAATGAATTGGGACTTGATGAAGGGGAAGAATGAGCCGGCGCCAGAAGATACAACATATACATAATCCCTTGTCTCGCAATATTATTTGCGGAAGAATTTTCAGTTGATTGGATGCACTTGAATTAGTTCCCCGCGTAAGTTGAATATCATCTAGTCATAACTCCCAATTCCAGATTTTGCTAGTCAAACCTTGTGGGAAAGCATGTTTTTTTAATGAAAAACTAAGAAAATAGAGGGCATGAACTTTCAAAGAGAACGAGTACTTAAGAAATTCAACTCCACAAGCTGACTTTGATTGACTCAATGACACCTATTGATGGAGTTGTTTAGAGGGATGAATAGTTGAAGTGGTTGAGGTTATGTCAAAATTTATTCGCAATACTTAAATCGTGGAGCTCCAGCCCTAGGCTGGTTTACGTCTCATTGCTATATGTTAAGATAATTCACGTAATTTTAACTCCATCATGAACTTGGGGATTGTGTGGTAAACAATCAACCTTCCCCAAGGGAGCATGCAAAGAACTGATCGCTGAGCTCTAAAGAGACAACCATTCGTGATCCATACTGCATGAAATTAAGCCACAACAGAACCCAATTGCATATAGTGAATTTCGGCATAACCCCGTCACTGAGATTTGAAATCCCAAAGAACAATACTAAGAGAAGTGTTCGAGAGCCATGACTAGGAGGCATTAGTGGGTGTTAATGAAAAACTTGAGTACTTTGTTCTCTTTGATCTCCAAACCTTTGATAACCTACAAGTATAAGGGATCACAACAGTTTTCAAGGGTAGAGTATTCAACCCAAATTTATAGATCCGACACAAGGGGAACCAAAGAATATTTGCAAGTATTAGCAACTGAGTTGTCAATTCAACCACACCTGGAGATCAATTATCTATAGCAAAGTGATCAGTAGCACAGTAATATGATAGTTTTGATAGCAGTGGTAATAGTAACGGTAATAGTAACAATGACAACAATAGTTTCGTAGCAAGTGCAAAAGTAGCAATAGCAATAGTAACTTAGCAAGAGCAATATATGAAAACCTCATAGGCATTGGATCAGTGAATTCACTGGATGATATTCATCATATAACAGTCATAGCCTAGGGTGATACAAAACTAGCTCCAGTTCATAAATATAATGTAGGCATGTATTCCCTAAATAGCCATACATGCTCATGGAAAGAACTTGCATGACATCTTTTGTCCTACCCTCCTGTGGTAGCGGGGTCCATAAGGAAACTAAGGGATATTAGGGCCTCCTTTTAATAGAGAACCGAAACAAAGCATTAACACATAGTGAATACATGAACTCCGCAAACTACGATCATCACCGAAAAGTATTCCGGCTATTGTCACTCCGGGGTTTGCAGATCATAACACGTAGCAGGTGCATATAACTTGCAAGATTGGATCTAGAACATAGATATAATGGTGAAAATATAAATGGTTCAGATCTGAAATCATGGCACCCGAGCCCAAAGTGACAAGCATTAAGCATGGCAAAGTCATAGCAACATCAATCTCATAACATAATGGATACTAGGGATCAAGCCTAACAAAACTAACTCGATTACATGATGAATCTTATCCAACTCCCTCACCGGCCAGTGAGCCTACGAAGGAATTACTCACTCCCGGTGGGGAGCATCATGGAATTGGTAATGGATAAGGGTCATTGGTGATGATAAAGATCGAAGATACCCCTCTTCGGAGCCCCAAACGGACTCCACATCTGGCCTCCCAATGAAGAACAGGAGGCGAAAACGGCTCCATCTCGTGAAACAAGATAATTCTTTCTCTTTAATTTTTCTCAGTAGCGTCGGAGTCAGGGTCTACGGGATCACCAGGTGGGCACAACCCACCTGGGCGCGCCTAGAGGGGGGTGCGCCCTGGTAGGTTGTGCTCACCAAGGGCCCCCCTCCCATGGTTCTTGGCTTCGGTATTTTTCTTTTATTGTATAAAAATTATCGAAAAAGTTTTCTTCCATTCCGAAAACTTTTATTTCTGGAAAAAAACAACACCATGGTAGTTCTCCTGAAAACAACGTCAGTCCGGGTTAGTTTCATTCAAATCCTACAAATTAGAGTCCAAAACAAGAACAAAAGCATTAGGAAAAGTAGATACGATGGAGACGTGTCAACTCCCCCAAGCTTAAACCTTTGCTTGTGCTAAAGAAATTCAGTTGATAAACTAAAAGTGAAAAAGAAAAACTTTTATGAACTCTTTTAATCTTGTTTACATAAATAAGCTTAAGAAGCACCCAGGTTTTCAGCAAAGATTATGATTAACCATGTCGACAATAACTCTTAAAAATTATATTAACTCATATCAATGGCATAAGCAACTAGCGAGCAATAATAAGATATCTCAAATGACAACACTTTGTCAAAACAACCATGATATAATATGACAACAGTGATATCTCGCTAGCCCTTTCTGAGACTGCAAAACATAAATGCAGAGAACCTCCAAAGTTCAAGTAGTGACTAAACATTGTAATTCATGGTAGAAAAGATCCAGTCATGATGCATTCAACATTAACTATACACAATGCATGAGGATGACAATATTGCTCTTAGGTTTAGCGCTTGTTTGAGAAGGTGAGGACTCAACATAAAATTAAATAGATAGTCCCTTCGCAGAGGGAAGTAGGGATTTGCAGAGGTGCCAGATCTCGAAGCTTAAATCAGAGATAAATGAAATTTTGGGAAATGCACCCTTCATATTCACATCACGACCAAAAATTATGAATATCTTCCATGCTAAACACATTAGTGGCGGTTCCCAAGCGATAAAAGTAAAGGTTCACTCCCCCTCCACCAACAAACACACTTCACGACTAGCCGAATCCATGGGTACCATCCATACCAACAACAATCCTGGGGGAGTTTTGTTTAGTTATTTGTAATATTTGGTTTCGGGACTGGGAATACTTATCATGAGAATAACCCACTTAGCATGGAAGATACTGACTACCCCCTATCACTTTATGAACAATCCAGGTACACCAAAACATATGTTCATTTGAAATTTTAGAGGTGGCACATGCATATTTACTTAGAATGGCAGGGTAATACCGCATAAAGGTAGATATGATGGACTCATCTGGAATAACTTTGGGTTTTGGGATTTTGATGCACAAGCAGTATTTCCGCTTAGTACAGGCGAAGGCTAGCAAATAGTTTGAGAAGCGGCCATCTAGAGAGCGAAAATGGTCATGAACATGTGTTATGCATAATAAACATTGAATACTAACATGAGTAGGGTATGAACACCATGAACATAAATATCATACATGCTATGTTGGTTTTGATTCAACTGCATGCATGAACATGTGCCAAGTCAAGCCACTTGAAACATTTAGAGGAGGATACCATCATACTACATCACAATAATTTTAACGCAATGTTGACGTCCATGATAAATCATTATCCACTCCTAGCTACTTAAGCATGGCATGAGAAACTATGATCTCTAATTGTCATTACAAACATGTTTGATCATAATAGGCTGAATCATGAATACTAGGTTAAACATATTTACAAAAACAGAACAAGTTGAGTCCATACATGTTTCTCTCTGCCACAACCAGGTCATCAAATATCGTCATTATTGCCTTTCACTTGCACGACCGAATGATATGAAAATTATAATAGTGCAAGAGTGCCGTGGACTAAGCTAGAATCTGCAAACATTTTATTCAAAAGGAGAAGACAAGGTAACTTGGGCTCTTTGTTGGATCAACAATAATGCAAATGAGAGCCATTCAACATTTCCATCGTGGTCCTCTCCTTGGTATGACTCAATAAAAAGAAAAACATTTCAGGGAAACACAATGAAATGTTTTTGGAGTTTTTAGTTTTTCTTGAAGAAAGCAACTTAAAAAGAAAGAGAAACTAAAACAAGAAAAAATAGTTACACGGGAGAGCTCCCAACAAGCAAAAGAAGAACAAGGAAATCTTTTTGGGTTTTCTTTTTAATATTACAGCTAAATAAACTAGGAAGAAAAACCGAAAAGAAGTGAGAAACATTTTTTGGATTTTTTCAAAGTTTTTCAAACACACAAGAAGAAAGCAAGAAGAAAATAAGTCTAGGATAGATAATACAATGAAAAAGTGTGAACACCGACAACTAAAATGAAATGTGTGAACATGAATGTAATGTCGGTGGGAATATGTACTCCCCCATGCTTAGGCTTCTGGCCTAGCTTGGTAATCACCACTCATAGTAGCCATCCGGTCCCATCTCGAAGTGTTGTGGAGCGGGCACCTAAGCATCCCACTCTTGATGCTCCTCCTCTGCCTCTGCCTGGGTGTTCTGGTAGGCAATAATGTCCTCAGGCATGATCATGTATCCGCCCCTAGCAATAGAATCAAACAAAGCAGGCACAGGCAACAGAATAATATCACGAGTATCCACACTAAAAACCAGGTTGTAAGGAATGTGGTTAATAGAATTATCAACATCAATAAACTGGTGATCCATCATTGCCTGGTGGTCTAGATAAACATTGGGTAAACGATAATCATGTTGGCAAATTTGAACGTTAAAGTGACTCGCTAAATGAGTAGCATAAATACCACCATGAATTTTGCCCTTGGCTCTGTTAAGGTGCAGACGACGTGCAATAATATCCCCAAGGCTATAGGTGTTATCGCCGTATAGTGCATGATGTAGGATGGCAAAATCTGGAGCACATAGTGCACCGATCTTCTCTCTAGCAATTAACACTTAGCAATAAATAGAGTAAAATAGTGCACATAAGGAAACTACAAACTAGTAGCAGTGACACTTGACATGCCTCTCTCATCTCCCACTAACAAAGTATGATAAAAGTCCTCAAACTCCGCATGCCTAGTCTCTCTTATTTCCCCGTCAGAAGGGATCAAGCATACATTGCAAAAATCAATGAGTGGCATGTGACGGGTTTCAACATATAAATTAAACTGCACCTTAGGGGGGTTATTCCTACTCAGAAAATGGAAACTTTACACAAAGGAATATGTGAGGAGATGGTATTGTTCACACTCAGCTGCGATGAAGCCAGTAAGCCCATCATTAGCAGCAAATTGTGCGAACTCTTGGCAGATCCCAGCTCAATCCATGAAGGGGTTATGCGGCCATTCGCAGGGTCGTACCTCTGCCCTTCTCCGAGTATGGAGGTCGTTGTCCGATGATTCCCCAATGACCCCCTTAGATCTCTTCTTGGAGGCAAACTTCCTACAGAAACTCATCTTATTCCTATGAACAAAATTCTGAAAAAAATAGTCCACAATTTTTTTGTCAACAAAACTTCACAAGATTGATAGCAACTACTCATAAGGGTGCATAGAGGCCATATTAAGCATTCAAACTACTTAGAACTCTAAGAATTCAACATGCAAGCTCATCTACAGCAGCACCAAGAGTAGATAAATATTCAAAATATAATCCAGTAAAGCAAAAACTAATTAGAGTAATGGAGGAGTCACATACCAAGTAGCAATCCCCCAAAACAGTTTTGGAAATGGAGCTTCGATCAAAAAGATCAAAATTCGCGGGTTCACGAGCAAGAACACGAGAGAGCGAGCAATGGTGATTTTTTCTGGAGGTAGGTGATGACATGGGCTAAAGATATAAGTGAGGGGGCCCACATTGGGACCACAACCCACCAGGGCGTGCCTAGGTGGGTTGTGCCCACCTGGTGGACCCCCTGATGTTATTTGCACTAAAAATTCAGAAATGTTCAGAAAAAATCGTATCAAATTTTCATGGCATTCTAAGAACTTTTATTTTTGGGTCATTTTTTATTGCACGAGAAATTCAGAAAACAGAAAAAAATGGCATTTTGTTTTATTTAACTAATAAAAATAGAAAACAAAAGATGGGGACAGAAGGTTGTGCTTACTAAATTCATCGACTTCATACCTCTCAAAAATGATCCATTAATAAGGTTGATCAAGTCTTATTAACAACCACTTGCGATTAGCATTAAACCGAAGAACTTTTGTAAAACACGAAGTTACCTCAATGGGAATATGAATATCCCCAACAATAAGCATTTCATATTTCTTTTTGGCTGTAGGTAGAGGTAGTTGAAAACTTCCAATAGTGAGTGTCGGAGATTTTTCAATAACATTAATACCATTCACTTGGAATTGTTTCTTCAGAAAGTGCACCATATGCTCATAACCATTTATATGAAAAATGACCTTGCTTTTATTGCAATCAATAACAACCCCTGTAGTATTCAAGAAAGGTCTACCAAGGATAATCGACATGTTGTCGTCCTCTGGCATATCAAGTATAACAAAGTCAGTTAAGATAATAACATTTGCAACAAACAACGGGCACATCCTCACAAATATCGATAGGTATGGCAGTTGATTTGTCAGCCATTTGCAAAGATATTTCAGTAGGTGTGAATTTATTCAAATCAAGTCTTTTATATAAGGAGAAAGGCATAACACTAACACCAGCTCCTAAATCACATAAAGCACTTTTGACATAATTTTGTTTGATGGAGCAAGGTATAGTTGGTATTCCCGAATTTCCAAGTTTTTTAGGTACTCCATCCTTAAAAGAATAATTAGCAAGCATGGTGGAGATTTCAACTTCTGGTATTTTCCTCTTATTAGTGATGATGTCTTCCATATATTTTGCATAAGGGGCCATCTTTAAAATATCAGTCAAGCGAGTGCGCAAAAAGACTAGCCTAAGCTTTTGAGCAAAGCGTTCAAATTCTTCATCATCCTTTTTCTTAGTTGATTTAGGTGGAAAGGGCATGGATTTTTGAACCCATGGTTCTCTTTCTTTACCATGTTTTCTAGCAACAAAGTCTCTTTTATCATATCTTTTATTTTTAGGTTGTGGGTTATCAAGATCAATAGCTGGTTCTATTTCAACTTCATTATCTGGTTCTTTATTATTGTCTGGTTGAGTGTCTTCATGAACATCATCATTATATTTTTCATTGGCATTAGGTGAATGTTCAATACCAAATTGCGTTTCAGCATCAGAAATAGAGACATCATTGTTACGTTTAGGAGGTTTTTCCATTTCAGTTCACTAGAGGTATGCAAAGTCCTATCATTTTTCTTCTTCTTTTTATTTTTAGAAGGACTAGGTGCATCATTATTAATTCTTTGTGAATCTTGTTCAATTCTTTTAGGGTGTCCCTCAGGATAAAGTGGTTCCTGAGTCATTTTACCTCCTCTAGTTGCTACTCTAACAACAAAGTCATTTATATTATTATCCATTTCATCAAGCAATTCTCTTTGAGATTTAGCAACTTGTTCTAGTTGAGTTTGAACCATAGAGGCATGTTCTCCTACACCTCTAACATCATTGGAGATTCTAAATAACAAGTCACTCAAGCGAGAAATCATATCAGAATTATATTTCAATTGTTCCATAACATTGGCATTGAAGTGATATTGTTTTCTAATGTAGTTGTCAAACTCATAAAGGCATTGACTAGGGTGTTTATTGTAAGGGATATCACCTTCATAAAATTTCATTAAAGAATTTACCTCTACCACCTTTGGTGTTGGTGTGTCAAGTTCATGTATTTCTTCAATAGGAGGTAAATTTTTAACATCCTCTGCTTTAATACCTTTTTCCTTCATACTTTTCTTTGCTTCTTGCATATCTTCAGAATTGTGATATAAGATACCCCTCTTCTTCAGAGTGGGTTTAGGCGGCGGTTTAGGAAGAGTCCAATCATCATAAATTTTTAATATATTATCCAATAAATCCTCAGCTTGTTCAATAGTTCGTTCCCTGAAAACACAACCAACACAACTATCTAGGAAATCCCTACAAGCATCAGTTAGTCCATTATAGAAGATATCAAGTATTTCATTTTTCTTAAGTGGATGATCAGGCAAAGCATTAAGTAATTGGAGAAGCCTCCCCAAGCTTGTGGGAGACTCTCTTCTTCAATTTGCATAAAATTTAATATTTCCTGTAAGGCAGCTTGTTTCTTATGAGCAGGAAAATATTTTTCAGAGAAGTAATAAATCATATCCTGGGGACTACGCACACAACCAGGAGCAAGAGTATTGTACCATATCTTAGCATCACTCTTTAATGAGAACCGAAATAACTTGAGAATATAATAGTAGTGAATTTTCTCATCATGTGCAAAAAGGGTTGCTATATCATTTAACTTAGTAAGATGTACCACTACAGTTTCAATTTCATAACCGTTGAAAGGATCAGATTCAACCAGAGTAATTAATTCCAGGTTGACAGAGAATTCATAATATTTACCAGTAACAACAATAGGTGAGGTAGAAAACTGAGGATCACATTTCATTCTAGCAATCAAAGATTTTTCTTTCAGTTTGCATAGTAATTTATTTAGACCATCTCTATCATTGCAAGCAAGAAAGTCTCTAGTTGTCTCCTCATCCATAACATAAGCTTCAGGAACCTTAGGCAATTCATATCTAGGAGCGCTAGGTCTAACAGGTGTTTCAAGATTTTCAGTTTCAAGTACTTCATCAGTTTGAGTGACCTCATCAGTTACAATAATTTCATTCTCTTTAGCTCTAGCAATTTGTTCATCAAGCAATTCACCTAGTGGCACATTATCATCAAGCAAGGTACTAGCATCATCATGAGTAGCATTCATAGCATAAGTAGCATCATCAATAACTTGCGACATATCAGGATTAATAGCATGTGGTGGTCTTGCAAGTCTACTCAAATAGAAGGTGAATCAAGTGCAGAGTGTGATGGCAGTTCCTTACCTCCCCTCGTCCTTGAGGGAACGATCTTGGTTTTGGTATCCTTCAGATTCTTCATAGTGATAAATTGATAATAATCCCAAATGACTCAACAAATATAGCTATGCTCCCCGGCAACGGCGCCAGGAAAATGTCTTGATAACCCACAAGTATAGGGGATCACAACAATTTTCGAGGGTAGAGTATTCAACCCAAATTTATAGATTTGACACAAGGGGAGCCAAAGAATATTTGCAAGTATTAGCAGCTGAGTTGTCAATTCAACCACACCTGGAGATTAATTATCTGCAGCAAAGTGATCAGTAGCACAGTAATATGATAGTTTTGATAGCAGTGGTAACAGTAACTGTAACCGTAACAGTGATAGCAATAGTTTTGTAGCAAGTGCAAAAGTAGCAATAGCAATAGTAACTTAGCAAGAGCAATATGTGAAAAAGTCATAAGCATTGGATCGGTGAATTCATTGGATGATATTCATCATATAATAGTCATAACCTAGGGCGATACAAAACTAGCTCGAGTTCATAAATATAATGTAGGCATGTATCCCGTAAATAGTCATACGTGCTTATGGAAAGAACTTGCATGACATCTTTTGTCCTACCCTCCCGTGGCAGCGAGGTCCATAAAGAAACTAAGGGATATTAAGGCCTCCTTTTAATAGAGAACCGGGACAAAGCATTAACACATAGTGAATACATGAACTCCTCAAACTATGGTCATCACCGGAAAGTATCCTGACTATTGTCATTCCGGGGTTTGCGGATCATAACATGTAGTAGGTGCATATAACTTGCAAGATTGGATCTGGAACATAGATATAATGGTGAAAACATAAACAGTTAATATCTGAAATCATGGCACCCGGGCCCAAAGTGACAAGCATTAAGCATGTCAAAGTCATAGCAACATCAATCTCAAAACATAATTGATACTAGGGATCAAGCCCTAACAAAATTAACTCGATTACATGATGAATCTCATCCAACTCCCTCACCGACCAGCGAGCCTACGAAGGAATTACTCACTCCTGGTGCGGAGCATCATGGAATTGGCGATGGAGAAGGGTTGGTGATGACGAAGATCAAAGATCCCCCTCTCCAGAGCCCCAAACGAACTCCAGATCTGGCCTCCAATGAAGAACAGGAGGCGACGGTGGCTCCATCTCGTGAAACACAATAATTCTTTCTCCTTGATTTTTTTATCCAAAAGTAGGATTTTATAGCGTCGAAGTCAAGGTCTACGGGGCCACCAGGTGGGCACAAACCACCTTGGGGCCCCCTGGTGGGTTGTGCTCATCCAGGGGCCCCTCTTCTGTGGTTCTTTGCTCCAGTATTTTTCTTTTATTGTATAAAAATTCTCCAAAAAGTTTCGTTCTCTTCCGGGAACTTCTATTTCTGCACAAAAAACAACACAATGGTAGTTCTGCTGAAAACAGCGTCACTCCGGGTTTGTTTCATTCAAATCATGCAAATTAGAGTCGAAAACAAGAGCAAAAGCATTAGGAAAAGTAGATACAATGGATATGTATCAACCTTCTAAATGCATTTTGATGACTGAGCTTAAGTTGAATTTCCATCCAATATATGAACACCTTCATTTGCCTAAACACTTGGTTAGCGAAGAAAATTTGTTTTGAGAAATTATATCTAATGGTATGAGACTATACGTGGTTAGGCAACGAGTTTAGGTGCAGCTATTTAATTGCAAATACTTTCTTGAATGATCTTTTAGGATAAGAGAGGATGGATATGATGTATTTTCTTGAGCCGGTAAAGTTCTTTCCATTAAACCAAGTTCCTTTTCACTCTCTTGATTTCTTGTTGCTCAGGGACGAGCAAATCTTAAGCTTGGGGGAGTTGATGACTTGAGAATTTGTGATGTTTTTCATACTGATTTCCATTTTGTTTGATTGGATTTTTGTTATTCTTCGGATATTTCTAATGCTAATCCAACAAAAGAGAGGAAAAATCTACTTTTATTGTTGATGGCAGGAAATATCATATTTGGAAGGAAACCAAAGGATATTGCTGTAGATCAAGCCAATTGGAGCAACTTTCCTGAAGAGAGTATTGTTAACAGGCGCACCAGACTGAAAGACGATGTTCCATACGACCGCACACACTCGTTTGAGGGGTTGTTTGGAGTGCCCACAACCCCTCCT
>NC_041393.1:517385192-517426293 GCF_002162155.2 Triticum dicoccoides | reverse complement strand
ACACCGTCCAGAGAAGGAGAAGGGGGGATGTGAAGAAATCGAGAAGATCATCATAGTTTTTGGTCCTTTCATCTCCATCATCGTCACCTCCTTCACTATTGTAAGAGGGATTGTCAATTGTAATCTCTACTCCATCTCATCTGAGATCAAGACTATTTGAGCACCATTTCATTTCACTGTGGATCCCCTCAATATTGTCGATATGGTTTTCATGGGTTTTCTCTCAGTTGTGATTAATTCCCCTCTTATGATGTGTGAGTAATTCCCTTAGGTGTGGGAGATGTAGGTAAGTGGTAAGATTGATATGTGCCTATCCTGTATATCGTCATTTGAATTCGTAGTAGTATGACCTATTTAGTATGTTATTATACTGTGGTGAACTCTATCGGTGTGTTTGGTAGCATGTATGGACCTAGCCTAGTTGTTCTCCTCTCATACATGCTGAGTCCATGCATTTGCTGTTGTTTGGCAACGGTGTATGCATTGAGACATGCTTAGCTGAGACCTTGTTTGGCAGCCTGCATGTGTTTACACATGCTGAACAAGTTCGAATTCCGATTTTTTTAGTGCTGAACAAAATTGAAAAAACATGAACAAAAATTTAAACATATTTTGAAATTCTGAACTTTATTGAAAATTTAAACAAAATCTGAAATTCTAAACATTTTTTTGGAAATTTAAATAAATTTTAAAATTCTGAACATTTTTTGAAAATTTAAACATATTTTGAAAGTCTGAACTTTTTTGAAAATTTAAAAGATTATGATTTTTGAATTTTTCCAAAAAATTTAAACCAAATTTGAAATTATGAACTTTTTAAAATTTAAACAACTTTTGAAATTCTGAACATTTTTGAAAATTCAAATGAAATTTGAAATTCTAAACATTTTTAAAATATTTAAACAAAATTTAAAATTCTAAACATTTTTTGAAAATTTAAACGATTTTGAAATTCTTAACATTTTCGAAAATTTAAATGATTTTGAAATTCTAAACATTTTTTAAATTTAAACAAAATTTGAAATTCTGAATATTTTTTGAAAATTTAAATAAAATTTGAATTATGAACATTTTTTGAAATTTAAACATATGTGGACGTGGTCGAGGCCACCATGGCTGCCTCCATGCACCCTCTGTGGGGTGCATGAGATGGGATAGCTGAGGACCCTTTTTGCATTAGTCGAGCATAGCCGAGGTGAGCCAATGCATCCTACCAAACAAGCAAAAGTGGGTCGGATTGGGAACTTTTACCCTCATGCACCCTACCAAACACACCCTATGTGTGTTGTCAAATTTAAGGGCCTAGGCAACATGATCTCAAGACCTACACAAGTAACACATATTGTTTAGGAACCATGTGAGCTCTGGCGTGATAGGTGGAGATATCAATAATAACCAAAGATAATATGAGATAACTGTTATCCATTGAACTTAATCCTTGGTTTCGGTCTTATGACCTTAATTGTGGAAACGACCACTCTGTGGCAACGAAGAAGCAAGACCATAGAATGAAATGTAACCTCTGGTGGAGGAGTTTCATGACTCAGAACCACCTATAGAAAGTTTATATCAAATACTATGAGTAAAATACAAGGTAACTGGTATTACCATCGCACTGGCACAATTCATATATTCTTACCATGAACTAAAATCTCTCCACTCCTAATCTCTTCATTGCAGGAAACACTATTTCCATTTTAAGCTCTTGTTATTTACTTTTATTAGTTATTTACTAGACACCTTCATATTCTATTTTTACTAGCATATTGTAGTTTATCGTTTACCCATGACAGCAATAATATTTGAAGAAGCTCAAGCAGTACTTCGCACAAGAACTGTGACACCTTTGTGTGTGTGATAGAAACGCCTCCATAGATACTCTTCTCGCTCTTTGTTGGGAGATTACTCATTGAAATACTTCTGGGAAAGTGCTGCACTACCCTGTTTGGTCTGCAGGTGCCACCACCCTATGATCCTTATGCTGCATGACATGCCCTTTCTAAAGATCAGGCGACATCAGCAAGCAGGGTGTTGGCTTAAAAAGCTTCGGCATGAGGGCTTTGAGTAAATGGTACAACCTCGATGAGCATGCGGCGAGCAGCATGGTACTGAGATTGTCCACATGTGAAACAATGAGTTTGATTACCTCCATGGGGAGAGAACTCTAGCAACTCTTTTGGCAGACGTTGCCCGGTTCTGCCATTGTTAGTGCTTAGGTTTCGGAAGAGGGGGAGGCGCCTAGTAGGGATGGAAGATTGGACGATTATGTGCGGGCAAGGATGGAGAAGCGAATATGTGTTGTGGGAAGTGGACTGTGATGATGAAAATGTAGCAGCAACACGCTGCTTGACTTAGGAGACACATCCCAGTAGCGTTGGGTCATATTGATGCCAGACAACTTGACTAATCATAGTACTTGTACAATAAATTGCAGTACCTACTACTATGCCTGAGTAGTATAGTGGAGTAGGACTGCTCTATCGGCGTAGTATAGTAAATAGCTACAAACTTCCATGCCCGAGCGTGGAACGACTACGAACCGCCATCGGTGCTGACGCCAATCCTCAACAAACGTTCGCTGGGAGACATGGCAGTTACAAACGCCTGCATTGCAGTTACATGTGTAAGGGTGGCAGTTTCTTCAAATACAATGGGCTTAAAAAAGGCCACCGTCAGATGGAAATCTGACGGTTATGTGGGCATTTGCCAGGATTGGGCTCGTGGTGAACAATCGCGAGATATCATTACTAAAAAAAAGGTTGAATCACTAGGGGCTAGAACTTGCACCGGTCGACCACTAACATTGATACTAATATAGTTGTAAAATGGTATTGTACTTCGTAGCTGTGTTTCTGGTCAGTGAACGTGTGTATGTGGTGTTTGGAATTATACGCAAACTAAAAATAAATGGAGGGAGTACTAGTAAGTACACGATCTACCGCTTCATGTAATACTCTTGCGCTCCATGTGGCGGGCGTGACGTCCCTTACAGTCACTCCCTTTCATGGACGTCCTGGCCTATGCCTGCAAGGTGCCCTGTGTTTACAAGATTTTCCGCTGTGAGAGGTACGTCGCCTACCACTCGCTGGTGGACCATAGGTCCAGATGGTGCACACGCCCTGCTACTACGAGCCTCGTGCATCACCTCATGACCCGTCTGGAAAATACTCCTGGCCCACGGTGAACATCAAGTATGAGACATGCTACCCGTTTGCCGTGTCGGAGTCGTTGGAGGATCTCCACCGCTGCTAGTCTCGGACGACAGCGTCTTCCTCTTGGACGTGGGCACCGGCAAAGCCCGCACAGGCCACCGGCCCGTCTCTATCGTGTGTGTCAGGGGAAACATCATTGTCACTGACATGAGGCCGTTGTACAAGTGTGTGCTCATTGTTAATGCCCCTCCGACGTACGAGGGCAATCTCGGCGGCTCTCTCAGGCTGAATGAGACTGTGGCGAGCTGCTCCGTTCCTAGTAAGGTGGACATGGAATACGGCTGGCTTCATGTGCACCCTAAGATGATGCATGGGTACTCCAAGGAGGTTCACCTATGCATATGCATTACCAAGTTAACTTTTCATCATTAGTCTTCGCTCAATGTAAGCCGTTGTCTAAGCATGTGGACACTTCTTATTTAGTCTAGAACCATCCATGCAGGATCTTTCTCTATTAGAGTATCGCGCTTGAATAAAAGTGTATCCATTTATGGTTTAGTCTAGAATCTTCCATGTATGCTCTTGCTCCATTAGAGTTCTCGCTTGAATAAAAGTGTATCCATTTATGAGATTAAATGTGAATTTTTACTCATGGTGAAAGACTTATGATGAACCATTTCTTACAGTGCATATATCATTTTCAGAGAATTTCAACCAATGTTGCAACACTATCTTTGCATATTCATGAATATAACCTTAAGGTCCATACATATAATGTGTCATATACATGTATTGGAACACTATGCAGCTAAGGTTTTCCTTTTTCAATGACGTAATATGTAAGCGTTAGTTGTTTGTTACTAACATTGTGTTGTAATGATATCTCGAAACTCACGTGAAAAGCACGTGCAACTCACTAAAGGAGTAGTACTAGAGTAGAGGACGGCGCTGCACATGAGTCTCACCCCCGCTCGTGGGCAGCGGTAAAGCCGTCATATCACAAAACCCCACCACTCCCATTAATAAGTGGTATTGTAAAATGAACGTACAAGCAATCATCACATCACTCCTGTCCTTTTGCATTTCATCTCTCTGCATTTATTTTGTCCAGGTCATTTCGCACACTCGATCCCTATCTATCTACTACGAATACTCAAGTTGGAATTCCAATTACACGACACAACTTCATAGGGAAAAAATTCGACAGAGGGTGTACGAAGCGGTTTGAGAGTAGTAGTAGTACTTGCAAAAAATATAGTATGTATATATTTTTTGAAAAGTCAAACTTTACAAACTTTGCCAAGTTTATATACAAAACTACTTATATCTATAGTAGTAAACATATAAATTATGAAACTATATGTTGTGATGAATCTAATGATATATGTTTTGCATTCTCGATGAAAATATTTTTCCCCAAATACTAGGTCAAATTTAGTGAAGTTTGACTTTTCAGAAAGTCTATATGCACTATGTATGGAATAGACGGTAGTGGTAACTCACAGGACTACGTGCTAGTACGTACGGTGTGCCTCCAAAGGCCACTATTGCCTCCCCGGTGCATAGGGCATAGATCAAATGGCTGATCTGCGAGATTCGCTTGAACAGTAGTAGCTAGCTGCTGGCCTCTACTATTCTGTAACAATGGCAAGGGCACTTGTCCAAAAAAATCGCATGCCTTCTCGACCAGTGAGATACTCTGTACAATGTATGATAGAGAAAAAACACAGAGAGAAGGAAGCTAAAATAAACAATCAAACGAGCATTCTTGCATTTCTTTTGCATTGAATCGTTTCACAAGGTTGACTAGTGTTGTTTTTTACTTCTACCAAAACCGCATCGTAATGTTAAAACATGCATTTGCACGCGTGTGTACCTAATAGTAGTAGTAGTAGTAGTACGGTCTACAAGTATGGATAGTATATATATAGAGAGAGACGTGTACTGTGATATATAGTTAAGTTCGTGCTATATGCACGTACTTAAAAATGCGTACAGATACAAAAAGTTTATAAACTTTTCCTTTTACATACTTAATTAGGGATGTTGATAATTCCCGAAAGTTCGGGATTTATCATTTCTGTCCCAAAACTACAAGTACTACCTACTAATGAGATTACCTTATGACACTAAATTATTCCTAATAAAAGACACGACGCTTATAGGAGCTCTTGCGGCGTGCCACGAGTGCCCTGGTGCACAACCATTTCCCAGCACAATGATACAACACCTTTTCCTCGGCCTCGCAACTCGCGAGATGCTTATTAGCGGCTTGCCGAAGGGCGAGCGTGATCTCAATGGTCTGATGATCCGGCGCCAACAGGTACTCCTTGATACGTCTCCAATGTATCTACAATTTTTTATTGTTCCATGCTATTATATTATATTTTTTGGATGTTTAATAGGCATTTATATGCTATTTTATATTATTTTCGGGACTAACCTATTAACCAAGAGCCCAATGCCAATTTTTTTGCCTATTTTAGAGTTTTGCAGAAAAGGAATACCAAACGGAGTCCAAACGGAATGAAACCTTCGCGATGATCTTTCTTGGAACGAAAGGAAACCAGAAGACTAGGAGATGAAGTCAGAGATGCAGCAAGGCGGCCAGGAGGCAGGAGGGCACGCCTAGGGGGGTAGGGCGCGCCCCTACCTCGTGGGCCCCTCGGGGGTCTCCTGACCTAGCTCCTTTGCCTATATACTCTTATACCCTGAAAACATCCAGGAGAGCCACGAAACCACTTTTCCACCTGCAACCTTCTGTACCCGTGAGATCCCATCTAGGGGACTTTTCCGGCATCTTGCCGTAGGGGGATTCGATCATGGAGGGCTTCTTCATCAACACCATTGCCCCTCGAATGAAGCGTGAGTAGTTTACCACAGACCTACGGGTCCATAGCAAGTAGCTAGATGGCTTCTTCTCTCTCTTTGATTCTCAATACCATGTTCTCCTCAATGTTCTTGGAGATCTATTCGATGTAATATTATTTTGTGGTGTGTTTACCGAGATCTGATGAATTGTGGACTTATGATCAGATTAACTATGAATATTATTTGGTTCTTCTCTGAATTCTTATATGCATAATTTGATATCTTTGCAAGTCTCTTCGAATTACCGGTTTAGTTTGGCCTACTAGATTGATCTTTCTTGCAATGGGAGAAGTGCTTAGCTTTGGGTTCAATCTTGCGGTGTCCTTTCCCAGTGGCAGTAGGGGCAGCAAGGCATGTATTGCGTTACTCTGTTCTTATGAACTTAATACTCTAGATGCATGCTGGATAGTGGTCAATGTGTGGAGTAATAGTAGTAGATGCAGAATCATTTCGGTCTACTTGACATGGACGTGATGCCTATGTTAATGATCATTGCCTTAGATATCGTCATAACTATGCGCTTTTCTATCAATTGCTCGACAGTAATTTGTTCACCCATCATAATATTTGCTATCTTGAGAGAAGCCACTAGTGAAACCTATGGCCCCCGGGTCTCTTTTCCATCATATTGAATCTCTTTTACATCTTACTAGTTTCCGATCTACTATTTTGCAATATTTTACTTTCCGATCTATAAACCAAAAATACCAAAAATATTTACTTTACCGTTTATCTATCTCTATCATATATCACTTTTGCAAGTGATCGTGAAGGGATTGACAACCCCTTTATTATGTTGGGTGCAAGTTGTTGATTGTTTGTGCAGGTATTCGGTGACTTGTGCGTTGTCTCCTACTGGATTGATACCTTGGTTCTCAAACTGAGGGAAATACTTATGCTACTTTGTTGCATCATCCTTTCCTCTTCAAGGGAAAAACCAACGCAAGATCAAGAGGTAGCAAGAAGGATTTCTGGCGCCATTGCCGGGGAGATCTACGTCAAGTCAAGCCATACCAAGTACCCATCATAAACTCTTCTCCCTTGCATTACATTATTCACCATTCTCCTCTCCTTTTCCTCTCCCCCACTTCTAAAATGATTTTTGAAAACCTTTGCCTTTTCCTTCGCCCCTCTTCCATTCGTCTTTCTCGCTTGCTTCTTGTGTGCTTGTGTGTTGGATTGCTTGCTTTGTCACGATGGCTCAAGATAATACCAAATTGTGTGACTTTTTCAATACCAACAACAATGATTTTATTATCACTCCGATTGCTCTCACTACTAATGTTGAATCTTGTGAAATTAATGCCGCTTTGCTGAATCTTGTTATGAAAGATCAATTTTTTGGCCTTCCTAGTCAAGATGCCGCACCCCATGTAAACAATTTTGTTGATTTGTGCGACATGCAAAAGAATAAAGATGTGGATAATAATATTGTTAAATTTAAGCTATTTCCTTTTCACTTATAGATCGTGCTAAAACATGGTTTTCATCTTTGCCTAAAAACAATATTGATTCGTGGAACAATTGTAAAGATGCTTTCATGTCTAAGTATTTTCCTCCCGCTAAGATCATCTCCCTTAGGAACGATATTATGAATTTTAAGCAACTTGATCATGAGCATGTTGCACAATCTTGGGAGAGGATGAAATTGATGATATGTAATTGCCCTACACATGGTTTGAATTTGTGGATGATTATACAAAAAAATTATGCCGGATTGAATTTTGCTTCTAGAAAACTTTTTGATTCGGCCGCGGGAGGCACTTTTATGGAATCACTTTAGGAGAGGCTACTAAGCTCGTAGATAATATTATGGTTAATTATTCTCAATGGCACACCGAAAGATCCACTAGTAAAAAAGTTCATGTGATTGAAGAGATTAATGTTTTGAGTGGAAAGATGGATGAACTTATGAAATTGTTTGCTAATAAAAGTGTTTCTTCTGATCCTAATGATATGCCTTTGTCCACTTTGATTGAGAATAATAATGAATCTATGGATCTGAATTTTGTTGGTAGGAACAATTTTGGTAACAACGCGCATAGAGGTAATTTTAATCCTAGGCCGTTTCCTAGTAATTCCTCTAATAATTATGGAAATTCCTACAACAACTCTGATGGAAATTTTAGTAATATGCCCTCTGATTTTGAGAATAGTGTTAAAGAATTTATGAGTTCGCAAAAGAATTTCAACGCTTTGATTGAAGAAAAATTTCTCAAGATTGATGATTTGGCTAGGAACATGGATAGAATTTCTCTTGATGTTGATTCTTTGAAACTTAAATCTATCCCACCTAAGCATGATATCAATGAGTCTCTCAAATCCATGAGAATTTCCATTGATGAGTGCAAAGAAAGAACCGCTAAGATGCATGCTAAAAAAGATTGGTTTGTAAAAGCATGTTCTTCTAGTTTTCATGATAGTAATGATGAAGATCTAAAAGTGATTGATGTGACTCCTATTAAATCTTTGTTTTCCAATAAAGATGGGACTGGATATGAGTCAACTTTAGTTAAAAGGCGTCCCAATGATTCAGAGTTTTCAGATCTGGATGCAAAAATTAATAAAAGTGGGATTGGAGAGGTCAAGACTTTAAGTAGCAATGAACCCACTCTTTTGGATTTCAAGGAATTTAATTATGATAATTGTTCTTTAATAGATTGTATTTCCTTGTTGAAATCCATGTTAAATTCTCCTCATGCTTATAATCAAAACAAAGCTTTTACTAAACATATCGTTGATGCTATGATGCAATCTTTTGAAGAAAAGCTTGAATTACAAATTTCCATCCCTAGAAAACTTTATGATGAGTGGGAACCTACTATTAATATTAAGATTAAAGATTATAAATGCTATGCTTTGTGTGATTTGGGTGCTAGTGTTTCCACGATTCCAAAAACTTTGTGTGATGTGTTAGGTTTCCATGAATTTGATGATTGTTCTTTAAATTTGCATCTTGCGGATTCCACTATTAAGAAACCTATGGGAAGGACTAATGATCTTCTTATTGTTGCAAATAGGAATTATGTAGCCGTATATTTCATTGTTCTTGATATAGATTGCAATCCTACATGTCCTATTATTCTTGGTAGACCTTTCCTTAGAACGATTGGTGCAATTATTGGTATGAAAGAAGGAAACATTAGATTCCAATTTCCGTTAAGAAAAGGCATGGAACACTTTCCTAGGAAGAAAATTAAATTTACATATGAATCTATAATGAGAGCCACATATGGATTGACTACCAAAGATGGCAATACCTAGATCTACTCGTGTTTTTATGCCTAGCTAAGGGCGTTAAAAAATAGCGCTTGTTGGGAGGCAACCCAATTTTATTTTTGTTCTTTGCTTTTTGCTCCTATTTAGTAATAAATAATTCATATAGACTCTGGTTAGATGTTGTTTTATGTTTTAATTAGTGTTTGTGCCAAGTAGAACCTTTAGGATAGCTTACAGTAATAGTTGTGTTGATCCTGCCTAAAATCAGAAATTTTTGCGCTTAGTAAATTAGTTTTGAAAATTCACAGAAACCTAATTTTGATCTGATTATTTTTGGTAAACAAATTGCTCAGGTTTTCCTAATTTTTATGGATGTTTGGGGTTATATAAGTATACGAGAGTTACAGATTACTACAGACTGTTCTGTTTCTGTCAGATTCTGTTTTTCGCGTGTTGTTTGCTTCTTTTGATCAATCTATGGGTAGTATCGGGGGGGAGGGGGGTATGAACCATGTGTAAGTTGGAATAAAGTAGATATTACACCAATATAAATAAAGAATGAGTTTTCAACAGTAACTTAAAGTGGTGATTTATTTTCTTATACTAACGGAGCTCATGAGATTTTCTGTCGAGTTTTGTGTTGTGAAGTTTTCAAGTTTTGGGTAAGGATTTGATGGACTATGGAAAAAGGAGTGGCACGAGCCTAAGATTGGGGATGTACAAGGCACCCCAAGGTAATATTCAAGGACAACCAAAAGCCTAAGCTCGGGGATGCCCTGGAAGGCATCCCCTCTTTCGTCTTTGTCTATTGGTAACTTTACTTGAGTCTATATTTTTATTCACCACATGATATGTGTTTTGCTTGCAGCGTCTTGTATGATTTGATTCTTTGCTTTTTAGTTTACCACAATCATACTTGTTGTACACACCTGTAGCGACCAGACCTCAAACGGTCTAATCTCTGTGCATCAGTGTCATCCCTGGATCAGTAATGCTGACACACACAGTACTTGAAGGATTTATAACAGAGTAGCAATCACACACTCATTACATCTAAAGTCTCACAAAAGAACTTAATACAATAAATATGGCTTAAGGCCATCTAATAACGATAACAACGGAAGGCTTGGAAGATAAAGTGAGTCCATCAACTCCAATGGCATCACTGAGTATAAGACCATGACCTATGGCACCTTACTCGTCGTCTAAAAAGTCTGCAACACGAAAGTTGCAGCCCAAAAACGGGTCAGCAAATGGAATATGCTGGCAATGTAACACATAGAGAGTAATGAAAAAAATATGACTATCACTACATGCATATATGGCTGGTGGAAAGCTCTACGATTATAGGTTTGCATAAAGCCAGTTTTTCCCTACAACAAAGGAATAAATTTTGTTTATCTATCATGCTGGTTGTTAAACATTGAGAAGGTTCCTCCAACTCAATCCCAATTAAGAATCATCATTAAACCCAACAAATCAATTAAGTAACGTGATGAGATCCACATGATAATCCAAAGACTAGATGCTCAAAACGTCCATAACCAGGGACACGACTAACCATGATTAGTTTGTACACTCTCCAGAGGTTTGTGCACTTTGCCCCACAAGACTCGATCTCCTCCGTTGGATTTCTCACACTACAGGGTGTTTGAGAAACGGATGACCGAGACACAGTCTTTCAGAAACAATTACTCTTTACTCTGGATGGACAGTTACACCTACTTTCACCTACATCTGCTAGCCCACCACTGAAAGAGGTCTTGCAACTTAATCAACTATGTTAGAGCCCATAATAGCTTGTGGCTACACACGGAAGTTTCTAGCATGAATAATCTCATGATCCCTTTGAGCCTGGGTGGCGATCCATAGGAAAATCACATGGAACCCCGGGATTTCCAAAAATACAGGCAACACTGGGTTCTCCAGGTGCCTCAATCCACCCAGATGTGTATTAAATTGCCACCTTAAGTTGAAACAACAATTCACAAACTCACATCTGTCATGGATACACTCACCCAATCCAGGTCTACTAGCATAGCATAGCAATATAAGCAAATGTAGAAGTAACTCCCAAAGGTTTGGTAATAAAAAGGACATAGGTACTACCTCATCTACTTCCCAAAACCCACATATTAATCAGATCCTAATCATGCAATGTGTAAGGGTTGATCTAATGCAATAAAATTGGGTAGTAAAGAGGTATGATCAAAGTGTTACTTGCCTTGCTGATGAGCTGTGAAACCTAGAGACTCGTAGTAGCACGCTGCGCACTCTGGGTACTCTATCGCAAACAAACAAGCATACAATAAGCACTCAACTAATGCAAGGGTAAAACTCAAATAAGAGATCTAACCAGAAAGCTCAACTTAAGAACTCCAATTTGCAAAAATAATCAAATCAAACAAAGCAACGAAACTCAAATGGCGAAAGAAACAAGCTTCATTTACTAATCTGGACCTAAGTCAAAATTTTACAGTAACAAAAACTTGTTTGAGTTGGCTAAACGGAAAGAGGGTTTCGAGATGAAACTCTAGGCACTTGAATCGCCTGATTCCGGTAAACGAGCGAAAAGTTAAACTAAAACGAAAAGCAGATCTGAAATCGCGACCGAAAATAATCGCGAAAAACCCGAGAAAAAGAAAAATGAACGAACAGGCTAACGAACGAACGTTCACTGTCTGCGGCTAAACGGTGAAAACCGTTCGTTAAAACTAACGAACGAACGAGCATTCACTAAATAGCTAAACCGAGAAAACCAACGAACCGGTCTAAAAAAACTGATCTAGGGTTTTAAAAAAACCGAACGGTTTTTATAAAAAAAACGGCGGCGGCTACCTCAAGTCTGGTGGGCTCCGGCGAGGCGGTGGCGGGCTCCCGCAAGGTCGGCTAAGGCGGTGGATCCGGCGGCGGTGGTGGCGACTCTAGCGGTGGCGGGGCGCGACAGCGGCGGCTGGGGTTTGGCGCGGGGTGGGCTGGCGGCGGTGGTATGGGTTTTGGGGCAGGGGGGCCCGGCTTATAAAGCCTCCCCGGGCGGAGTCCCGCTCGGGTACGGCCCGGAGTCGGTTTTACTTTTTTTTAATAATTCCGACGTGGAGAAAAAGAAAGAAAAGAAATACTAAACGGAATCCAAAAATCCCAAAATACATTTTCCCCGTCCTCTAAAAATAAGCTGGACAAGATGAACATTTATTTGGGCCTAAAATGCAATTTTGAAAAACGCGCATTTTTCCTAATTCAAATAAAATAGCGATAAAACTCCGAAATAAAATCTTATTTGACTTTAATATTAAACCTTCAATATTTATTTATTTTTGGGAAAGTCATTTTATTCCCTCTCTTTTATTTTTATAAAAGAAATATACAAAGATAAAATAATTAAAATCAAATGATCCTCTTTTCAAAATTTGAGAAAACTCAAATATGAAAATAAGATAAATCCCCAACTCTCTCCATGGGTCCTTGAGTTGTGTAGAATTTCTAGGATCAAGCCAAAATGCAATAAAATATGATATGCAATGATGATCTAGGTATAACATTCCAAATTGGAAATTTGGGATGTTACAAACCTACCCCCCTTAAGATGAAGCTCGCCCTCGAGATTCGGGTTGTGTTGGCGATATAACTATTTGTAAGCCACCCAGGAGGGGCCGGGTTACGCAAAGAAGACCCATCAGAAAGAAGCCCAAGACCAAGCACGAAGATGGCGGTTCAATAAAGGGTCTAAAGCTAGGAAGAGGCTTAAAGCCCATAGTGGTAAACCGTCATGATAATATGACTTGTAATGTAAGGTAGATTTAACTAGTCACCGAGCCGAACACTGTCTATGAGCCAGCCGGGATTCTGTAGGCCGCAGGGTGCCAACCCGTGTATATAAGGGGGCGACCCGCTGGCGGCTAAGGGCAAGAAACAACTTGTCGAGAACCGGGCATAGCGTATCTCGCTCCCTGGTCATCGAGACATCAAGCAATACCAACCCGACTAGACGTAGGCCTTACCTTCATCGTAAGGGGCCGAACTAGTATAAACCTCCCGTGTCTCTTGTCCCAATTAACCCCTTCAAGCTTCCTAGTTGCGATGGCTCCGCGATTAAGTCCTTTCACTAGGACATCTGACGTGAAAATTCCATGACAATTGGCGCCCACCGTGGGGCCAGCGCATGGTGGATTTGAGTTCTTGGAGGGCAACTTCGAAGGGCTCAAGGGATACGCAATAGGCCGGATGACCAAGAGTTGTCGCGGCAAGATCTACATTGACGACGAAGGCTGGGGCCCCGACGCCGGCTCAATTGAGTACGGGTACCGGGTCCCCTCTGGCGGAATCCATGTCTTCATCGGCCGGATTGGTGAGCCGGGACCTGAGCCGGACAACTGCACCGACCTCGTCGAGACGGCTCAGCGTGCGAAACCCGCCCGAGCTCAACCCGGCATGAAGCGTGTCTTTGTGGGCTGCGTTCACGGAGAAGAGCTTTCTGAAGGACCTGAAGATGGTGGTGAGACGGCCATCCTCTCCGACGGTGTTTCGTCCACCGGTTCAACAGATTCGCTGTATCAAGTGCAAGATGGCGTGCTTGGGGGTTGTTCCGATGGCTCCAGTATTCTGGACCCCTATGAGTCGCCAAATTGGGCAGGAGTCTTCATGGCTGGGACTCAACCCGGCCAAAATTCTACAGCCGCTGCTGCAATTACGTCCGGGATAGGAGCGGCCGGGGCAGGAGGCCCTGTGCGCCCGCCAGCTCAAGTGCTGATAGATCTCATGGATAAACTTACGGCCTTGTTAACCGCCACGGTTATTCCTGCAAATAAAGATGAGCATGACGCAGAGGTGGCGCGGGTACGCGAGGAAATAGCACGGGCCAAGGAGGCCTTAGCAGCTGAGGATACTAGGTTAGCCACGAAACGGGCGGCTTTGGATGCACGGGCGCAGCAACTCCGGTCAGAGGCTTTCCGGCTTACGATGAGCCTGAACGCATCCAATGAGGTGATGAGAAGGAGCCACCAGAAAACTCAATCCCGTTTGCCTCCGACTTACGACCCTCGGGTTCTTTTTGCTACACCCGGATCTGGCCCAAGTAACCCGCCAGATGCAAATCAGTTTATGACAGCCGGAACAGGAGGACCGGCTCAGCCTCGGGAGATGGTACCTCCTCATGGGAACATGGCGCCGCCTCGTTACATACCGATACCGTCGGGTCACTTTTCCAACCCCATGGAGAACTTAATCGCATCATCAGTGCGTCTAGCGGCTCTCCCAGTGGACGGTGATGATCCAACAGCGGTGGAGACCCGGAGGATCAGGGAACTTGTCCAGACGGCCCTGGCTCAGCAAGAGACTTATTCTTATAGTCGGGACATGATTCACTCAACTCCTCCGCCTTGGTTAGCACCACCTCGTCAAAACCGGAGTCCAAGTTACAGCATGCACATGGAGTCAGAAGCTTTGTCGAGCAATGCCCAGCGCCGGAACCAGCCCGGTGGCTATAACCCGGTACAGGATCGGGTATGTCAGGAGAACGAGCGGGCGGCTCAGCTAGCGGCTCAACAGACGGCTCATCAAGATTTCCCAGAGTATCCGATAGCTTCCGTTGAGACGGGAGTGGCCACTAGAACCGGTGCTGTTCCTTGTTTGGTGACGGCTCTGCGTAATGTACGCCTTCCCAAGGACTTCAAGGGACCTCAAAAGGTGCCGAATTACACGGCCGACTTACAGCCTGGAGCGTGGATCGAGAGCTATGAGATGGCCATGGAGCTGTTGGAGGTCAGCGATGCAGCAATGGTTAAGTACTTCACAATGATGTTAGATGGAACGACCCGGTCCTGGTTAAAGGGCTTGCCACCCAATTCCATTGATTCGTGGGCAGAGCTAAAATCCCGTTTCATCCAGAACTTCAAAGACACTTGCAAGCAATCCATGTCGATTGTGGATTTGACAATTTGTAAGCAAGAGGAGGGTGAGTCCACGACTCACTTGGTACGCCGGGTTAAGGAGATAATACATTCATCTGACAAGATGGGTGTTGGCTCTGTAGTCCTTATGTTGGAAAAGAATTGTCGCTTCGAGCCGCTGAGACAGAAGCTGGGGCGCCTTAAGCGTGATTGCAACGATATGGGTATGCTGATGGCCTCTTTAGTCAAATATGCCGACTCTGATAGTACCAGGGACCCCGCGTCTGATGAGGAAAAGAAAGGGGAGGGAAAGAAGAACGGCAAGGGAAAGGGACAGCAACATAACCCGACGAATCAAGGGGGCAACAAGCGTAAGGCTGAGGGTAACCCGGAGTTTGTAGCCAATACCAATGCACAAGATAACAATAAGAGACGTAAGGGCAAGCCGCCCCGATATGGCGGGTCAGACCCATCTCTTGAGCATCTACTCAATGAGCCATGCCTGAAACACGGCACCCGGGAATGACCCGCCACCCACTTATGGAAAGATTGTGCGATCATGAAGGCTTTTAAGAATTCTAACACATTTGATGGCAATCATGGGTCGGGCGGTGGCTCAGGAGCTGGCGGTTTTCATGGCCTGGGTGGCGGTTCCAGTTCCGGCTTTCAGGGACATCAGGGCGGTCATAATCAGCAGCAATCTGGTCAAGAGGAACAGCATCAGTAACAGTCGGGTTATCAAAGCCATCCGAAGCAGCTGAATAGTGGGCAGTATCACGTGTTTACCACTAGCTTGTGCAAACGTGACCAGAAGGTGCATAAGAGGGCTGTAAATTCTATTGAGCCGGCGGTTCCCCGTTATTTGAGGTGGTCAGAACAGCCCATTGTGTGGAGCAGGGAAGATCACCCCATCCGGGTTGATAATCCAGGTCAGTTAGCCTTGGTGGTAGCACCTCAGGTTGGTGGCTATAAATTCACTAAGGTACTCATGGACGGGGGTAGCAGCATCAATATCCTCTATTATGAGACCTTTCAACGCATGGGGTTAACTGATAAGAATTTGAAGACGTCCAACACTGTTTTTCATGGAGTGGTCCCTGGCAAGTCGGCTTACCCAGTTGGCAAGATTGAACTGGAAGTGGCTTTTGGAGATGAGTATGACTCCAGATCTGAAAAACTAACCTTTGAGGTGGTCAAAATCAGGAGTCCATATCATGCTCTGTTTGGACGGCTGGCTTATGCCAAGTTCATGGCACGACCATGCTATGTTTACCTGCAGCTTAAGATGCCGGGTCACAAAGGTACCATCACCGTGCATGGAAGTCGGAAGGTAGCCCTAGAATGTGAGGAGGGTGACGCGGCTTATGCTGAGTCTGTTTGTGCAGCGGAGGAACTGAAGTTTTATCAAAACAATGTTGACCCGACAGATATGACCTCTCTAAAAAAGCCAACCACCGAGCATGACCAGGCGATGAAGTTTAAGTCGGCTGCTGAAACCAAGCTTGTGGATTTCAATCCAGGTGATTCATCTAAGCAGTTCAGCATCAGTGCCAATTTGGATCCTAAATAGGAAAGCGCGCTCATCGAGTTCATCCGTGAGAACCGGGACATCTTTGCATGGAGATCTTCTGACATGCCATGTGTACCGAGAGAACTCGCTGAGCACACTCTCGATATTGATCTGAAGTACAAGTCGGCCAGGCAGTTTCTTCGACGATTCAACGAAGTGAGGCAGCAAACTATTGGAGAGGAAGTCGCCCGACTCTTAGCCGCTGGGTTTATTGTTAAAGTTTTTCACCCGGAGTGGTTGGCTAACCCGGTGCTCGTGCTCAAGAAGAACGGCACCTGGCGGATGTGTGTGGATTACACGGACTTAAATAAGGCTTGTCCGGCTGATCCCTTTGCTCTCCCCCGTATTGATCAAATCATTGATGCTACGACAAATTGTGAGCGTTTAAGCTTTTTGGATGCTTCTGTTGGGGAACGTAGCAGAAATTCAAAAAAATTCTATGCATCACCAAGATCTATCTATGGAGAGACTAGCAACAAGAGAGAGGAGTGCATCTACATACCCTTGTAGACCGCGAGCGGAAGTGTTCAAGAGAATGGGATTGAGGGAGTCGTACTCGCCATGATCCAAATCACCGATGATCCTATGGCTGAACAGACAGCACCTCCGTGTTCAACACCCATACGGTTGGGAAGACGTCACCTCCTTCTTGATCCAGCAAGGGGGAAGGAGAGGTTGATGGAGATCCAGCAGCACGACGGCATGGTGGTGGATGCAGCAGTGATCTCGGCAGGGCTTCGCCAAGCTCTACGAGAGGGAGAGGTGTTGCAGAGGGAGAGGGAGGCGCCAGAGACTTGGGGTGCGGCTGCCCTCCCTCCCCCCACTATATATAGGCCCCATAGGGGGGGGGGGCGCCGGCCCTAGGAGATCCAATCTCCAAGGGGGCGGCAGCCAGGGGGGAAACTTGCCCCCAAGCCAGGTGGAGGCGCCCCCACCCCTAGGGTTTCCAACCCTAGGCGCAGGGGGGCCAAGGGGGGCGCACCAGCCCACCAGGGGCTGGTTCCCCTCCCACGTCAGCCCATGGGGCCCTCTGGGATAGGTGGCCCCACCCGGTGGACCCCCGAGACCCTTCCGGTGGTCCCGGTACAATACCGGTGACCCCCCGAAACTTTCCCGATGGCCGAAACCCGACTTCTTATATATAATTCTACACCTCCGGACCATTCCGAAACTCCTCCTGATGCCCGGGATCTCATCCGGGACTCCGAATAACTTTCGGGTTACTGCATACTAATATCTCTACAACCCTAGCATCACCCAACCTTAAGTGTGTAGACCCTACGGGTTCGGGAGACATGCAGACATGACTGAGATGACTCTCCGGTCAATAACCAACAGCGGGATCTGGATACCCATGTTGGCTCCCACATGCTCCTCGATGATCTCATCGAATGAACCACGATGTCGAGGATTCAATCAATCCCGTATACAATTCCCTTTGTCAATCGGTACGTTACTTGTCCGAGATTCGATCGTCGGTATCCCAATACCTCGTTTAATCTCGTTACCGACAAGTCACTTTACTCGTACCGTAATGCATGATCCCGTGACCAGACACTTGGTCACACTGAGCTCATTATGATGATGCATTACCGAGTGGGCCCAAAGATACCTCTCCGTCATACGGAGTGACACATCCCAGTCTTGATTCGTGCCAACCCAACAGACACTTTCGGAGATACCCGTAGTGCACCTTTATAGTCACCCAATTATGTTGTGACCTTTGGCACACCCAAAGCACTCCTACGGTATCCGGGAGTTGCACAATCTCATGGTCTAAGGAAATGTACTTGACATTTGGAAAAGCTCTAGCAAAACGAACTACACGATCTTTGTGCTACGCTTAGGATTGGCTCTTGTCCATCACATCATTCTCCTAATGATGTGATCCCGTTATCAATGACATCCAATGTCCATAGTCAGGAAACCATGACTATCTGTTGATCAACGAGCTAGTCAACTAGAGGCTCACTAGGGACGTGTTGTGGTCTATATATTCACACATGTATTACGATTTCCGGATAACACAATTATAGCATGAACAACAGACAATTATCATGAACAAGGAAATATAATAACAACCAATTTATTATTGCCTCTAGGGCATATTTCCAACAGTCTCCCACTTGCACTAGAGTCAATAATCTAGTTCACATCACCATGTGATTAACACTCATAGGTCACATCGCCATGTGACTAACATCCAAAGAGTTTACTAGAGTCAACAATCTAGTTCACATCACTATGTGATTAACACTCAATGAGTTCTGGGTTTGATCATGTTATGCTTGTGAGAGAGGTTGTAGTCAACGGGTCTGCAACATTCAGATCCCCATGTATTTTGCAAAACCTTATGTCATATCATAGATGCTGCTACCACGTTCCACTTGGAGCTATTCCAAATTGTTGCTCCATTATATGTATCCTGTATCTTTACTCAGAGCTATCCGGATAGGTGTTAAGCTTGCATCGACGTAACTCTTTACGTCGAACTCTTTATCACCTCCATAACCGAGAAACATTTCCTTATTCCTCTAAGGATAATTTTGACCGCTATCTAGTGATCCACTCCTGGATCACCTTTGTACCCTCTTGCCAGACATGTGGCAAGGCACACATCAGGTGCGGTACTCAGCATGGCATACCGTATAGAGCCTATGACAAAAGCATAGGGGACGACCTTCGTCCTTCCTCTTTCTTCTGCCGCGGTCAAGCTTCGAGTCTTACTCAACTTCACACCTTATAACTCAGGTAAGAACTCCTTCTTTGACTGACCTATTTTGAACTCCTTCAAAATCATGTCAAAGGTGTGTGTTCCTTTTTGAAAGTATCATCAGGAGTCTTGATCTATCTCTATAGATCTTGGTGCCCAATATGTAAGCAACTTTCCAGGTCTTCCTTTGAAAAACTCCTTTCAAACAACCCTTTATGCTTTCCAGAAATTTTACATCATCTCGGATCAACAATATGTCATTCACATATACTTATCAGAAATGTTGTAGTGCTCCCACTCACTTTATTGTAAATACAAGTTTCTAACAAATTTTGTATAAACCCAAAAACTTTGATCACTCCATGAAAGCGTATATTTTGACTCCGAGATGCTTGATCTAGTCCATGGAAGGATCACTGGAGCTAGCATACCTTTTAGCATCCTTAGGATCGACAAAACCTTTCTGATTTTATCACATACAACCTTTCCTTACGAAAACTGGTAAGGAAACTTGTTTTGACATCCATCTGCCAGATTTCATAAATGCAGCTAATGCTAACATGATTCCAACGGACTTAAGCAACGCTACAGATGAGAAAATCTCATCGTAGTCAACTCCTTGAACTTGTGAAAAACTCTTCGCCACAAGTCGAGCTTCATAGACGGTGACATTACCGTCCACGTCCGTCTTCTTCTTAAAGATCCATTTATCTCAATGGATTGCCGATCATCGGGCAAGTCCACCAAAGTTCATGCTTTGTTCTGATACATGGATCCTATCTCGGATTTGATGGCTTCTAACCATTCGTCGGAATATGGGCCCACCATCGCTTCTCCATAGCTCGTAGGTTCATTGTTGTCCAACAACATGACCTCTAAGACAGGATCACCGTACCACTCAGGAGTAGTACATATCCTTGTCAACCTATAAGGTTCGATAGCAACTTGATCTGAAGCTTCATGATCACTATCATTAGCTTCCTCTTCAACAGTCATAGATTCCACAGAAACATCTTTTTGTCTTGCACTACTCTCCGGTTGAAGTGAGGGTTCGACAACCTCATCAAGTTCTATCTTCCTCCCACTCAATTCTTTCGAGAGAAACTTTTCCTCGAGAAAGGACCTGATTCTAGAAACAATCCCTTTTGCTTCCAGAACTGAGACTGGAGGTATACCCAACTGTTTTGGGTGTCCTATGAAGATGTATTTATCCGCTTTGGGTTCGAGCTTATCAGCCTGAAACCTTTTTCACATAAGCGTCGCAACCCCAAACCTTTAAGAAATGACAACTTAGGTTTCTCTAAACCATAGTTCATACGGTGTCATCTCAACGGAATTACGTGGTGCCCTATTTAAAGTTAATGCGGTTGTCTCTAATGCCTAACCCATGAACGATAGGGGTAATTCGATAAGAGACATCATGGTATGCCCCATATTCAATAGGGTGCATCTATGATGTTCAGACACACCATCACACTATGGTGTTCCAGGTGGTGTTAGTTGTGAAACAATTTCCACAATGTCTCAACTGTGTACCAAACTCGTAACTCAGATATTCATCTCTATGATCATATCACACACATTTTATCCTCTTGTCACGAAGATCTTCAACTTCACTCTGAAATTACTTGAACCATTCAATAATTCAGACTTGTGTTTCATCAAGTAAATATACTCAACATCTACTCAAATCATCTGTGAAGTAAGAACATAACGATATCCACTGCATGCCTCAGCACTCATTGGACTGCACACATCAAAAATGTGTTACTTCCAACAAGTTGCTTTCTTGTTCCATCTTACTGAAAACGAGGCTTTTCTAGTCATCTTGCCCATGTGGTATGATTTGCATGTCTCAAGTGATTCAAAATCAAGTGAGTCCAAACGATCCATCTACATGGAGTTTCTTCATGCGTACATACCAATAGACATGGTTCGCATGTCTCAAACTTTTCAAAAACGAGTGAGTCCAAAGATCCATCAACATGGAGCTTCTTCATGCGTTTTATACCAATATGACTTACATGGCGGTGCCACAAGTAGGTGGTACTATCATTACTACCTTATATCTTTTGGCATGACCATGTGTATTACTATGATCGAGATACAATAAACCATTCATTTTAGGTGCAAAACCATTGAAGGTATTATTCAAATAAACATAGTAACCATTATTCTCCTTAAGTGAATAACCGTATTGCGATAGACATAATCCAATCATGTCTATGCTCAACGCAAACACCAAATAACAATTATTTAGGTTTAACACTGATCCCGATGGTAGAGGGAGCGTGCGATGTTTGATCACATCAACCTTGGAAATACTTCCAACACATATCGTCACCTCGCATTTAGCTAGTCTCCGTTTATTCCGTAGCCTTTTATTTCGAGTTACCAACACTTAGCAACCGAACCAGTATCTATTACCATGGTGCTACGAGGAGTACTAGTAGAGTACACATGTATATCCAATATACTTCTATCGACCTTGCCCGCCTTCTTATCTACCAAGTACCTAGGGTAATTCTACTCCAGTGACCGTTCCCCTTATTACAGAAGCACTTAGTCTCGGGTTTGGGTTCAACCTTGGGTTTCTTCACTAGAGCAGCAACTGATTTGCCATTTTATGAAGTATCCCTTCTTGCCCTTTCCCTTCTTGAAACTAGTGGTTTCACCAACCATCAACAATTGATGCTCCTACTTGATTACTACTTTCGCGGCGTCAAACATCGCGAATATTTCAAGGATCATCATATCTATCCCTGATATGTTATAGTTCATCACGAAGCTCTAGCATCTTGGTGGCAATGACTTTGGAGAAACATCACTATCACGTCTGGAAGATCAACTCCCACTCGATTCAAGTGATTGTTGTACGCAGACAATCTGAGCACAAGCTCAACGATTGAGCTTTTCTCCCTTAGTTTGCAGGCTAAGAAAAATCATCGGAGGTCTTATACCTCTTGACGTGGGCACGAGCCTGAAATCCCAATTTCAGCCCTCGAAACATCTCATATGTTCCGTGATGTTTCGAAATCGTCTTCGGTGCCTCAATTCGTAACCGTTTAACATTACTAAACTATCACATAGTTATCAAAAACGTGTATGTCAAATGTTCGCAACATCCACAAACGACGTTCGAGGTTCAGCACACCGAGCGGTGCATTAAGGACATAAGCCTTCTACGCAGCAATGAGGACAATCCTCAGTTTACGGACCCAGTCCGCATAATTGCTACTATCAACTTTCAACTAAATTTTCTCTAGGAACATATCTAAAATAGTAGAAGTAAAATGCGAGCTACGACATAATTTGCAAAGACCTTTTTGACTATATTCAGGATAATTAAGTTCATCTTATGTACTCCCACTCAGATAGACATCCCTCTAGTCATCTAAGTGATTACATGATCCGAGTCAACTAGGCCGTGTCCGATCATCACGTGAGACGGACTAGTCATCATCGGTGAACATCTTCATGTTGATCATATCCACCATATGACTCATGCTCGACCTTTCGGTCTCTTGTGTTCCGAGGCCATGTCTGTACATGCTAGGCTCGTCAAGTCAACCTAAGTGTCTTGCGTGTGTAAATCTGGCTTACACCCGTTGTATGTGAATGTTAGAATCTATCACACCCGATCATCACATGATGCTTCAAAACAACGAACTTTCGCAACGGTGCACAGTTAGGGGGAACACTTTCTTGAAATTTTATTGAGGGATCATCTTATTTACTACCGTCGTTCTAAGAAAATAAGATGCAGAAACATGATAAACATCACATGCAATCAAGAAGTGACATGATATGGCCAATATCATTTTGCTCCTTTTGATCTCCATCTTCGGGGCTCCATGATCATCATCGTCACCGGCATGACACCATGATCTCCATCATCATGATCTCCATCATCATGATCTCCATCATCGTGTCTCCATGAAGTTGTCTCGCCAACTATTACTTCTACTACTATGGCTAACGGTTTAGCAATAAAGTAAAGTAATTACATGGCGTTGTTCAATGACACACATGTCATACAATAAATTAAGACAACTCCTATGGCTCCTGCCGGTTGTCATACTCATCGACATGCAAGTAGTGATTTCTATTACAAGAACATGATCAATCTCATACATCACATATCATTCATCACATTCTTTTGGCCATATCACATCACATAGCATACCCTGGAAAAACAAGTTAGACGTCCTCTAATTGTTGTTTGCATGTTTTACGTGGCTGCTATGGGTTTCTAGCAAGAACGTTTCTTACCTACGCAAAAACCACAATGTGATATGCCAATTGCTATTTACCCTTCATAAGGACCCTTTTCATCGAATCTGATCCGACTAAAGTGGGAGAGACTGGCACCTGCTAGCCACCTTATGCAACAAGTGTATGTCAGTCGGTGGAACCTGTCTCACGTAAGTGTACGTGTAAGGTCGGTCTGGGCCACTTCATCCCACAATACCATCGAAACAAGATTGGACTAGTAACGGTAAGCATATTGAACAAAATCAACGCCCACAACAACTTGTGTTTTACTCGTGCATAGAAACTACGCATAGACCTAGCTCATGATGCCACTGTTGGGGAACGTAGCAGAAATTCAAAAAATTTCTACGCATCACCAAGATCAATCTATGGAGAGACTAGCAACAAGAGAGAGGAGTGCATCTACATACCCTTGTAGATCGCGAGCGGAAGCGTTCAAGAGAACGGGGTTGAGGGAGTCATACTCGTCGTGATCCAAATCACCAATGATCCTAATGCTGAACGGACAGCACCTCCGCGTTCAACACACGTACGGTTGGGAAGACATCTCCTCCTTCTTGATCCAGCAAGGGGGACGGAGAGGTTGATGGAGATCTAGCAGCACGACGGCGTGGTGGTGGATGCAACAGTGATCTCGGCAGGGCTTCGCCAAGTTCTACGAGAGGGAGAGGTGTTGCAGAGGGAGAGGGAGGCGCCAGAGACTTGGGGTGCGACTGCCCTCTCTCCTCCCCACTATATATAGGGCCCCTAGGGGGGCGGCCCTAGGAGATCCAATCTCCAAGGGGGCAGCGGCCAAGGGGGAAACTTGCCCTCAAGCCAGGTGGAGGCGCCCCCACCCCTAGGGTTTCCAACCCTAGGCGCAGGGGGGCCCAAGGGGGGGCGCACCAGCCCACCAGGGCTGGTTACCCTCCCACTTCAGCCTATGGGGCCCTCCGGGATAGGTGGCCCCACCCGGTGGACCCCCGGGACCCTTCCGGTGGTCCCGGTACAATACCGATGACCCCCCGAAACTTTCCCGATGGCCTAAACCTGACTTCCTATATATAATTCTTCACCTCCGGACCATTTCGGAACTCCTCATGACGTCCGGGATCTCATCCGGGACTCCGAACAACTTTCGGGTTACTGCATACTAATATATCTACAACCCTAGCATCACCGAACCTTAAGTGTGTAGAGCCTACGGGTTCGGGAGACATGCAGACATGACTGAGACGACTCTCCGGTCAATAACCAACAGCGGGATCTGGATACCCATGTTGGATCCCACATGCTCCTCGATGATCTCATCGAATGAACCACGATGTCGAGGATTCAATCAATCCCGTATACAATTCCCTTTGTCAATCTGTACGTTACTTGTCCGAGATTCGATCGTCGGTATCCCAATACCTCGTTTAATCTCGTTACCGACAAGTCACTTTACTCGTACCGTAATGCATGATCCCGTGACCAGACACTTGGTCACACTGAGCTCATTATGATGATGCATTACCGAGTGGGCCCAAAGATACCTCTCCGTCATACGGAGTGACACATCCCAGTCTTTTTTCATGCCAACCCAACAGACACTTTCGGAGATACCCGTAGTGCACCTTTATAGTCACCCAATTACGTTGTGACGTTTGGCACACCCAAAGCACTCCTACGGTATCCGGGAGTTGCACAATCTCATGGTCTAAGGAAATGATACTTGACATTTGGAAAAGCTCTAGCAAAACAAACTACACGATCTTTGTGCTACGCTTAGGATTGGCTCTTGTCCATCACATCATTCTCCTAATGATGTGATCCCGTTATCAATGACATCCAATGTCCATAGTCAGGAAACCATGACTATCTGTTGATCAACGAGCTAGTCAACTAGAGGCTCACTAGGGACATGTTGTGGTCTATATATTCACACATGTATTAGGATTTCTGGATAACACAATTATAGCATGAACAACAGACAATTATCATGAACAAGGAAATATAATAACAACCAATTTATTATTGCCTCTAGGGCATATTTCCAACAGCATACTCTGGTTATCATCAGATCAAGATGGCAGTTAAGGACCAGGAGAAGACGGCTTTCATCACTCTGTTTGGAGCCTTCTGTTATGTATCCATGCCATTTGGGCTCAAGAGTGTCAGGCGACTTATCAGCGATGTGTACAGAACTGTCTCCATGATCAAATTGGGCGCAATGTTCATGCTGATGTGGATGATATCGTGGTGAAGTCCAGAGAGAAGGAAACCTTGATATCTGACCCGAAGGAGACCTTTGATAATCTCCGGGTTTACAAAATGATGCTTAACCCGGAAAAGTGTGTATTTGGTGTACCTGCAGGCAAGCTCTTGGGTTTCTTGGTTTCAAACCGAGGCATTGAAGCTAATCAGGAGAAGATCAAGGCAATTACCTCTCTGGCTAAACTGGCATGCATCAATGATGTTCAGCGACTGGTGGGTCGTGTTGCTGCTTTAAGCCGGTTCATAAGCCGGTTAGGTGAGAAGGCCCTACCGCTATATCAGATGATGAAGAAAACAGACACCTTTGTTTGGAGTGATGCTGCTAACACTGCCTTTGAAGATTTAAAGAGACAGTTGTCTGAGCCACCGGTCCTTGCGGCTCCCATTGATAAAGAGCCGCTGCTGTTATATGTGGTTGCTAATTCACAAGCCGTCAGTGTCGCCATCGTGGTGGAGCGTAAGGAGGCAGGCAAGGAGCATCCGGTTCAACGACCGGTTTACTACGTCAGCGAGGTTCTCATTGAGTCTAAACAAAGATACCCACGGCAGAAACTTCTGTACGGTGTGTTCATGACAAACCGGAAGCTGAAGCAGTACTTCCAAAAGTCATCCTATAACGGTGGTAAGTTCCGCCCCTTTGGGAGACATCATTCAGAACAGGGAGGCCACAGGACGAATCGCCAAGTGGGCTATTGAGCTTGGGCCCTATGGTTTGAAGTACATGCCCCGTACTGCTATTAAATCTCGAGCCTTGGTGGACTTTATCAATGATTGGACAGAGTTGCAGGCACCTGAGGAGAAGCCAGATAACACATATTGGACTATCCACTTTGATGGGTCCAGGCAGTTAGAAGGCTCAGGGGCTGGAGTTGTTTTAACTTCCCCTCAAGGTGACAAATTTCGTTATGTGCTCCGGCTTATGTTCCCCTATACTAACAATGCAGCTGAGTACGAGGCCTTGCTCCATGGTCTCCGGATGGCCAAAGAGATGAATTTGAGCTGGGTAAGGTGCTTGGGCGACTCAGATCTCGTGGCTCAATAGGTGTCAGGCAAGTGGGATTCTAAGGATCCCCTTATGGCGGCTTACCGTCGTGAAGTAGATGCTGTGGCTGGGCACTTCAGAGGGTATCAAGTGGAGCACATTGATCGAAGGAAGAATGAGGCGGCTGATGCATTAAGCCGGTTGGGATCTCAGCGTAAGCCGGTGCCGCGTAACACCTTTCTTGACGTTTTGCATAATCCTTCTGTCAAGGTACCTACAGAGGAAGAATTAGCAGTGCCAGACCCGGAGGCACAGTTGGTGGCCGCGCTTCACGTCATCCCGGATTGGACATTGCCATATATGGCCTATATGACCCGAGGAGAGTTGCCTGAGGATGAGAACTTGGCGAGACAAATCGTCAGGCGGTCCAAATCCATGACAATTGTTAATGGCGAGTTACATCACCTCAGTGTCACAGGGGCATTCCAGCGTTGTGTGTCGCCTGCGGAGGGTCAAGAGATACTTCGAGAGATCCATGAAGGAGATTGTGGTCATCATGCCGGCTCAAAATCTCTTGTGGCCAAGGCTTTCCGTCATGGTTTTTATTGGCTGACGGCTCATGCTGATGCAGAGGATCTCGTCAACAAATGTGACGGATGTCAAAAATTCTCACGACGAGCTCATCTACCGGCTCAAGAGTTGAGGATGATTCCAATTACTTGGCCGTTCGCGGTCCGGGGGCTTGACATGGTTGGACCTTTCAAGAGGTCTAAGGATAAAAAGACACACCTCCTGGTGGCAGTGGATAAGTTCACAAAGTGGGTTGAGGCAGAGCCGGTCAGTAAGTGTGATGTAGCCACAGCGGTTCAGTTCACCAAAAAGGTGATCTTTCGTTTTGGTTTTCCACACAGCATCATAACTGATAATGGCACTAATCTCTCCAAGGGTGCCATGGAAGAGTTCTGTCAACGAGAACATATCCGGCTCGATGTTTCGGCTGTTGCTCATCCTCAATCCAATGGCCAAGCAGAAAGAGCTAATCAAGAGATCCTGAGGGGTATCAAACCACGGCTCTTGGTCCCCTTACAGCGGACTCCGGGTTGTTGGGTGGAGGAGTTACCCTCTGTGCTGTGGAGCATCAACACTACGCGTAACAGATCCACGGGTTATACACCTTTCTTCATGGTCTATGGAGCAGAGGCAGTCCTGTCAAGTGACATCCGACACGACTCACCCCGTGTGGCGGCTTACGTTGAGGCTGATAATGAAAAAGCTTGTCGGAAGGCACTTGACTTGTTGGATGAGGAGCGAGACTTGGCAATAGCCCGCTCGGCGATTTACCAACAAGACCTTCGTTGCTATCACAGCCGCCAGGTTAGAAGCAGAACCTTTCAGGAAGGCGACTTAGTGCTCCGGCTCATCTAGGATCAGTCTGATATGCACAAGCTATCCCCTCCTTGGGAAGGACCCTTTGTGGTCAACAAGAATTTGAACAACGGGTCATACTACCTCATTGATATTCGAGAGCACAAGGACTCACGTAAGTCGGAGGAGGAAACCCGCCGGCCGTGGAATATCGCCCATCTTTGGCCTTACTATACTTAAGCCACCGGCTCTCAAGATGTATATATTTTGACGATGTATATATTATATAAAGCAATAAAGTGGGACCTCTGTCCTTTTTTACCCTCAAAAGTCTATATGTTTTTTTGTCAGATGGTGGAAACAACTAACAAGGAGCGGATCATATCTGAATCTGGCTCTTCCTTTGGTCCGACTTATGATCATATCTGAATCTAGCCATGATCACTTGGGGGCTTCCTGATCAAACATAGGTCATATTCGAACCAAAGAGAACATAGCTGTCGATACCCACTTGATTGGCATACTGCCAAACCCACTTGGGGGCTTCTTGATCATATTTGAATCATAGCTTAACCCCTTTGGTTCTGACGTGGATCGTATTTGAATCAGCGTCATTAAACAACTATTATGGTCACTTGGGGGCTTCCTGTTCAAACATAGGTCGTATTCGAACCAAAGAGAACATAGCTGTCGATACCCACTTGATTGGCATCGCCAAAGCCACTGGGGGCTATATGATCGTATCCGAATCTTAGCTTAACCCCTTTGGAACGGTTTACTAATCGTATTCGAATTAGAAGCCTTTGAATGTTGTTATTATCCATTATACTTCATAAGTTTAAATTACTTGTCTATCTTGAGACCTTCTTGAAAGCAATATGAGATGGTTTTTTGTTATTCCGGCTTAATATTGATCACCCCAGGTTAATAAGTGCCAGGTGAACATTATATGTTCCGGCCTTCAGGAGTTGAATTTGCCAGCATGATGTAGGTCATACAAACAGGCGAGATCATCAAAAGGACCACAGGCAGGATAAGGCAAGCAAATTTGACATCAAGGAGATAAAAGATCAATATAAGCTGGAAGTATATATAGAGATGGCGGCTTACGAAAGTATTAAGCGCCATAAACATGCGCGAAGGCATGACAAAATTGAAGAGGTTTTTTCTACCCTATTACAAGACTCCCCAAGTCTGAATAATGAAGCATTGTTTTGCAAAGTCATAAACGCCTAGCGTTTCACTCTTTTGGCGGGCTTGAATGCTCTGGGTTATCCTTCTCCGCTTCTCCGTCGGCTGCTTTGTCCTGGAAAGTTGACGAGGCCCAGTCAATGCCGCTCAAGGCTTCAAATTCGTCCTCATCATCTATTAAACCGACTGGGTCCACTTCAGGAGCAAAGGTATGCTTACGAGTTGGAGGGATCAGGCTGACTTCATCAAAGGGAGGTGTTGGGATTCTCTGATTCTCATTGTCATAGCCCGGATGATACTTGGTGAGACCAGTACCGTTCCTAATAAGAGTGGCCACGGGGCGTATAACTTTGACACAGGTGGTGAAGTCATGTCCATCAAATATGGTCCCATCTTCTTTAAGACTGGGGTATCCAAGAGCGAGGTCGGTCGGGTCTAGTTCCAGAATCCAGGCTTTCGCCCGGCTCAATGCAGCTACGGCCCCGGCTCTTGTGGATGCCTGCCTTAGATCTTGGATCCGTTGAGGTAGTGAGGCAAGCCGTTTCAATACGTCTTGCAGAAGGTGAGGAACGTCATCTGATAAAGCTACAACGGCCAGAGCATGTTGTGACCCGGTGTAAAGCTGCTCCACAAGAGTATAAACCGCCTTCAGCTTGATCAACATGTTCTGTTTGAGGTTTGTGCTCCTAGGGTTGACAATTGAAGGAATCATTGCAAGGAGGTTTGCAAAGTTTAAAGTTTATATGGGTAACTTACCAAAGATTGCTGAGACCATTTGAGATATCTGGCGTTTTAAGCCGGACAACTCCGTTGTTGCTTCTGCAAGTAATGCCTCTGCCGTCTCAGCCTGGGTCACCAGAGAAGCCTTTTCATCAGCCCAGATTTTCTTCTCTGCCTCAAAATTCTTCTTTAGTTTCTCTTGTTTAGAGACGCTGAATTCAAATTTGGAGTTGGCCTTTTGAATTTCAAGTTCTTGAGCGGCCAAGCGGCTCTTTAGGTCAGCCATCTCTGACTAAAATTGGCTTATGGTGGCCTGCATTAATGCCGCGTTATAATCAGAATCATGGTAAGATAGCATTAAGTCCCAAGCACTTTGCAAGCAAACATACTTGACACTTGGGGGCTAATGTGTGCTGAAGAATTTTAACTTACAATGCTAGCTCATGAAAAATAAGTCTCAAGCACTTAAAGATGCTTGACACTTGGGGGCTAATGTGTATTGCAAGTCTTAAGTATCATGTCACAACCGGGTTAAATATCTTCTTTCAAATACCGGATAGATCAGTGCTACACAGTTTTTCTAAGTCTACAACATATTTATTCATAAGCAATAGACTTGGGGGCTGATACAGTAAGTATGATTCGGAAAAGTAGCATAAGTCATACCTCAGATTTTTGTTGTATTTGCTTCACCATACCAATCTCCAGGTCACGGCTGCTATGTACTTGATTGAGATAGCCAGAGACTATATCTCCAATACTCAAATGAGTATAGTCAGCAATATCTAGCTTGGCCTTTTGACGTTCCAGAATTTTCTCCTTAGCAGAGCACTTGGCAAGGACAGTGGGTCGCCCTGGCTCAACAAAGTGAGTCTTCAGAATCTCAACGTCCGGATCAGTTGTCTTGGCCGGGCTAGGAGCTTCTGGGTTATCAGAGCTGTTGAGAGTGACTTCGGCGGGCGGATCAGAGGTTGGTGCTGGAAGGTCATAGACTGGTTCAGGCGGCGGCTGATGGGTAGTACTATCAGGAGCAGTCGTGGCAAGCTCCGGTTCAGTCACGACCGGGTATCGAGACGGCTTACTCTTTTTTGCCCTCTTACTGGGATTCACTTGCACACTGTGGACAAAGGCAGAAGGATGAGTATAAAAGCATGGGTAAGGTAAAGCATAAAGGTAAACAAAAATAAGTTACCCGGGGGCAGTTTTGAAAGCCGGCATGTTAGATTGCATAGACTCGCCAGAGGAAGGAGAGGTATCCTGATAATTGGAGTCAGATGAATTGAGAGGTTGGCGAGAGTAATCCGCCAAAGGAAAAACAGAACGTAAATCGGAAATAACCTCAGTCCGACGCTTCCTGGTTACGTCAGGTAAGCCGGAGGAAAGCTCTACATCTTTGTTGTTCCGGGTCTGCCTCCGTCTTTCAAACCGTTGTTGCTTCAAAAGAAATTGAGGATCTTGATAAGCAAGAGGATGTGAAAATCTTACTTTCCGGGTCACCCTTCGGGTTTTTTGCTTTGGCAAAGGCTCTGAGTCAGAGGAGATTATAGTTACCTCTTCGTCAATCGCTTGGCTGTTCCCCGTATCCTCCTGAAAGGATAGAATGTCAATAAAATAATGATAAAAGAGTTAGGGGAGTTAAGGATTACCTCTTCTTCATCATCAGAAGTGTCATGCAATTTGAGTAAATCCGAAGCACTTGGTTTTTTCTTCCTTGAAGTTCCTGTTTTGGCGGCTTTCCTTTCAGCTCTTTTTGCCGCTCTGGCTTGTTTGGCCGCCTCATGGTCATATTTGACCTTCCAGAAGTTGTCATCGGCCTGTGAAAAATGATAAGGGGTAATGAGTAAAAGCAAGTGGTAATACAGTAAAGAGTATTTATTAAGGTTGGTGACTCACAGCAGGGGCCGGGTTCTCCTTGCAGAAGGGAAGCAAGCCAAAGGCATTACTAATCATCGTGCCCTCTTTCAACAACGATTGGATCATGGCCTCCACCACATCTTCTGGTAAGTCATCGGGGCTATGACGCAGTGGGTCATCTTTTTCACCGGAGTAAGTGCACATTAAGACGGGGTGGCGGCTTAACGAAGCACTCGCCAAGTAATCCAGACTCGGACCAGGTCAATACCGTCTAAGCCATTTCCCAAAAGAGCTTTGATTTTTCTAATAGTGGGAGAAAGTGGCAGACGTTCAACAGTAGTCAGTTTATCCGGCAGCGGGTGGTTGGACTCAAGGCGCAGGGCGTGGAAGCCGGGCAGAGGATTTTCTTCAGCCGGAGAAGTGTCTTGGGAGTAAAACCACGTCTGATTCTAATCCTTTGGGTGACTCGGCAGTTCAACATAAGGAAAGAGGCAGTCTCTCCACCGCTGAATCGAGATGTCACCAAGTTCAAGACTGGGCCCGTTGGCACGTTCATTCTGCCGGTTTAAATAGAACAACTCTCTGAATAAAAGTATATTGGGCTCTTCTCCAAGGTACATCTCACAAAAGACTTGGAAGTTGCAAATGTTTGACACGGAATTGGGCCCGATGTCTTGAGGTCTAAGGTCAAAGAAATGCAAAACATCCCTGAAGAATTTTGAACCGGGTGGAGCGAAGCCCCGGTTCATGTGATTAGTGAACACGATTACCTCCCCTTTTTTGGGTTGAGGCTTCTCCTCTGACGGGTTAGGGGCATGATAAGACATGATCTCCTTCGTCTTGGGCAGATGGCCGGATTTCACAAAATCGGAAAAGATGCTCTCTGTAATAGTGGATTTGACCCAGTTGCAGGTCACGGGAGCTTTAGGAGCCTTGGGTGCCATTACGTAAATTGAAGCCTATGACAAAATAAGAGGTTCCGGTTCAAATTTAACCGGGAGGAAAGCATGTTAAGTTTAAACAAGATGGCGGCTTAAGAAGGGGCCTAATGACATATGGCTGACTATATCTAGTTGCCTAAGCCGCTATGGGAATCAGTAACCATTGAAAGATATTTTAAGTTGCCAGGGCCTGGCAAGGCTGTCAATTAACATTGTCTATTTTAAACCGGCAATGAGGGCCGCGAGAGTTAAAATGGGCTTAACAGAAACAGGTTTCGCAGGCGGTGGATATTATTCTAGATCAAACAGGTGCATAGAAAGGAAAATTTTCTAGACCTAAAACTAGTACAGATAAGTTCATCAGGGCTGAACAAGGCCTCTATGTGATGGAAAGGGATCTATTTGCATTCAAAATGGGCGTGAAACAGCTACTGCATCAGTTTTACACTATCTTAAAGATCAAAAAACGGCGGTGGTGATGAAATCTATGAAGGGTTCCTAACAAACAACGAAGAACTTGAAGGTCCTGATGCGGATCTGAGGAACAAGAAGGAGGAAAATTACAGATGCAGAGTTGTTGTGGAGGTCCGTCGCGATTTTCTGGTCAAGTCAGGTCGATGCAGCGGCCTGAGTTGGTGAAGACGAGGAGATCTGCGATGACAGTGGCGGCAGAGCTTGAGCAGCAGGGAGAGAGAGTAAGAGGAAGAAGACGAATGACTGAGGAAGGTCTATGTCAAGCTTATTTATAGGGAAGGGCCGACCGGGATGGTGCAAGAAACGAGGAGACTAAACATCATTATCCAGCGGCCCCGACGCCTCGGTTTTCAGAGCGGTCAGTAAAGGCAAAGATCCGTTGGAAGATATGGCGGAGTAAAAAATGAATTTAAGTAAAGATGACGTCACGACGGGCTAACGCGGATCCGGAAGATGACGTCATGGCGGGTTAAAAAGCTTTGCACAGGCAGAAGGCTAAAGGTTTATTTTTTAAGGTATTTTAAGATTGACATGAACCGGTTCAAATCAATCTGGGGCCTAATGTTGGGGATATAACTATTTGTAAGCCGCCCAGGAGGGGCCGGGTTACACAAAGAAGACCCATCAGAAAGAAGCCCAAGACCAAGCACGAAGATGGCGGTTCAATAAAGGGTCTAAAGCCCGCAAGAGGCTTAAAGCCCATAGTGGTAAACCGTCATGATAATATGACTTGTACTGTAAGGTAGATTTAACTAGTCACCGAGCCGGACACTGTCTATGATCCGGTTGGGACTTTGTAGGCCGCAGGGCACCAACCCGTGTATATAAGGGGGCGACCCGCTGGCGGCTAAGGGCAAGAAACAACTCGTCGAGAACCGGGCATAGCATATCTCGCCCCCTGGTCATCGAAACATCAAGCAATACCAACCCGACTAGACGTAGGCCTTACCTTCATCGTAAGGGGCCGAACTAGTATAAACCTCCCATGTCTCTTCTCCCAATTAACCCCTTCAAGCTTCCTAGTTGCGATGGCTCCGCGATTATGTCCTTTCACTAGGACATCTGACGTGACAATTCCACGACAGGTTGGCTAGAAAATAGGTGAGGGTGGTCCTTCAGTAGGTCTTCCTCTCGCTCCCAGGTGGCTTCATCCTCGGTATGGTGGCTCCACTGGACTTTCCAAAATTTGGTAACCTTGCTGGGTGTGACTCGGTTGGCAATATCGAGAATCTTGACTGGTTTCTCCTCATAGGTCATATCACTATCCAACTGAATCGCTTCCAATGGCACTGTATCTCTCAGAGGTATATCGGCCATCTCTGCGTGGCACTTCTTCAACTGGGAAATGTGGAACACATCATGAACTCCTGACAATCCTTCAGGCAACTTTAGCTTGTAAGCAACTTCTCCCATACGCTCCAAAACTTTGTATGGTCCCACAAAACATGGTGCTAACTTTCCCTTAACTCCAAAACGCTTAAATCCTCGAAGAGGGGACACACGAAGATAAACTCTATCTCCCACTTCGTAAATGGTCTCCTTATGTTTTGAATCTGCACAGCTCTTCTGCCTGGACTGGGCTACCTTGAGCCTATCGCGAATCAACTTAACCTTCTCTTCAGACTCTTTAATCAAATCCGGTCCAAACAACTGACGATCTCCAAATTCATCCCACAACAACGGTGTCCTACACCTCCTTCCGTACAAGGCTTCGAAAGGGGCCATCCTCAAACTGGATTGATAACTGTTGTTGTAAGAGAACTCTGCATATGGCAAATTATCGTCCCAACTAGATCCATAATCTAGTGCACAAGCTCTCAACATGTCCTCTAGAATCTGATTGACTCTCTCGGTCTGTCCATCTGTGTGTGGATGAAAGGCTGTACTGAACTCAAGCCTAGTACCCAAAGTTTCATGCGACTGACTACAGAACATTGAGGTAAACTGAGTTCCTCTATATGATACAATGGTCCTCGGAACTCCGTGCAGACATACAATCCTAGTCATATATATCTTTGCCAACTTAGCACTTGTATAAGTGGTCTTCACTGGGATGAAATGAGCTACCTTCATCAAATGATCGACTACAACCCATATTGAGTCATAGCCTGAACGAGTGCTGGGCAATCCCGTGATAAAATCCATGCCTAGTTTATCCCACTTCCATTCGGGTATCGGCAACGGCTATAGCAATCCTGTTGGCTTCTGATGCTCGGCCTTTACTCTCTGACATACATCACAAACTGCTACATACTCCGCAATATCCCTCTTCATTCCGGTCCACTAGAAGGTGTCGTTCAAATCCAGATACATCTTGGTATTTCCTGGGTGAATCGAATATGGTGAATCATGGGCCTCTTGCAGAATCAACTTCCTGATCTCTGGGTTATTAGGCACATAAATGCGGTCCTCAAACCATAAGATATCGTGTTCATCCTCACGAAATCCCTTAGCTTTTCCTTTGCCCATTTTCTCCTTTATCTCGGCAATCTCCTTGTCCGTCTTCTGAGCTTCTCTAATCTTTGCCATCAAGGTAGACTGAATCTCCAATGCTGCTACATAGCCTCTCAGAACTATCTCCAAACATAGCTCGCGAAGATCTTCTTCTAACTCCTTGGGTATCTCTCCGGTCATGAGGGTGTTGACACGGCTCTTATGGCTCAACGCATCGACTACTACATTAGCCTTTCCGGAGTGATAATGCAATCTCGTATCATAATCTTTAATGAGCTCCAACCATCTCCTTTGCCTGAGATTCAACTCCTTCTGCGTGAAGATGTACTTCAAACTCTTGTGATCCGTGTACACCTCACAATGGTTTCCGATGAGAAAGTGTCTCCATGTCTTCAAGGCATGCACTACGGATGCTAACTCCAAATCATGGGTGGCATAATTCAGCTCATGGGGCTTAAGCTGTCGTGAGGCATACGAAACAACTCTTCCCTCCTGCATAAGCACTGCTCCAAGTCCTCGACGAGAAGCGTCGCAATATACTTCATAATCCTTGCACTGATCTGGCAGAATCAACACTGGGGATGTAACCAAACGTTTCTTCAACTCCTGGAAAATGGCCTCACATTCCTCAGTCCAATTAAAGTTGGTGTCGTTCTTCAACAATTCCGTCATGGGTTTTGTAATCTTCGAGAAATTCTCAATGAACCTCCGGTAGTATCCTGCGAGTCCAAGAAAACTCCGAATCTCTCCAACGGTTGTGGGTGCTTCCCAATTTGTCACAGTGACAACCTTGGTGGGGTCTACTGCTATTCCTTCTCCGGATATCACATGTCCGAGAAATCCAACTTCTTTCAACCAAAACTCACACTTGCTAAACTTGGCGTATAGTTGATGTTCTCCGAGCTTCCCAAGTACCAAACGCAAATGCTCCTTATGCTCCTCTTCATTCTTCGAGTAGACCAGAATATCATCAATGAACACCACGGCGAACTTATCCAAAAACTCCATAAACACTTTGTTCATTATGTTCATGAAATAGGCAGGTGCATTAGTCAGACCAAATGACATAACGGTATACTCATATAGCCCGTACCTTGTGGTAAAAGCTGTTTTAGGTATATCCTCCTCCCGAATCTTCAACTGGTAGTATCCTGATCACATATCGATCTTGGAAAATACTTTAGCTCCTTGTAATTGGTCAAACAAATCATTGAGCATTGGCAGTGGGTACTTGTTCTTGATTTTTACTTCATTCAATCCTCGATAATCAACAACCATCCTCAACGATCCATCCTTCTTCTCCACTAGAAGCACTGGTGATCCCCAAGGTGACGAACTTGGGCGAATATAGCCTTTATCCAGTAACTCCTTAATCTACTTCTTGATCTCCTCCAAATCCTTTGCGGGCTCCTATACGGTCTCTTTGATATCGGCCCAGTGCCTGGCAAAAGCTCAATCAAAAACTCAATGTCTCTATCCGGTGGCATGCCTGGCAACTCTTCTGGAAATACGTTTGGGAAATCCTTTACCACTGGTACTTCCTCCTGTACAACTCCTGATAAGGAATTTACTTGGGTCCTCCTCGGCTCATGCTGGGATACATACTTAATCCTTCTTCCTTCTGGGGTGGTAAGCAAAATCGACTTACTGGCGCAATCGATGTTTCCTCCGTACATCTATAGCCAATCGATACCTAGAATCACATCCAATCCTTGCGACCCCAAAATTATCAAATCCGCGGGGAATTCATGCCTACCTATGGTCAATGGCATCTGAAAACATCCTTGACTGGCCATATACTCCGCTCATGGTGAGCTTACTAACATAGGTGTTCTAAGAACTTTGGTGGGAAAGCAAATCCATTGTCGCCTCTCGGAGGCATCTGATAGGTTTAGAAAAGATGAGGAAATAGAATAGAAAGAGGTCTAGAGGGAAAACACTACTGTGACGCCCCCGATTCAATCGTACACTAATCATACACGCAAACGTGTACGATCAAGATCAAGGACTCACGGCAAGATATCACAACACAACTCTACAAATAAAAATAAGTCATACAAGCATCATAATACAAGCCAGGGGCCTCGAGGACTCAAATACAAGTGCTCGATCATAGACGAGTCAGTGGAAGCAACAATATCTGAGTACAAACATAAGTTAAACAAGTTTGCCTTAAGATGGCTAGCACAAACTGGGATACGGATCGAAAGAGGCATAGGCCTCCTGCCTGGGATCCTCCTAAACTACTCCTGGTCGTCATCAGCGGGCTGCATGTAGTAGTAGGCACCTCCGGTGTAGTAGGAGCCATCGTCGACGGTGGCGTCTGGCTCCTGGACTCCAGCATCTGGTTGTGACAACCAGAAAGAAAGGAAAGGGGGAAAAGGGGGGAGAAAGCAACCGTGAGTACTCATCCAAAGTACTCGCAAGCAAGGAACTACACTACATATGCATGGGTATATGTGTAAGGAGGCCATATCAGTGGACTGAACTATAGAATTCCAGAATAAGAGGGGGATAGCTAGTCCTATCAAAGACTACGCTTCTGGCAGCCTCCGTCTTGCAGCATGTAGAAGAGAGTAGATTGAAGTCCTCCAAGTAGCATCGCATAGCATAATCCTACCCGGCGATCCTCTCCTCGTCGCACTATTAGAGAGCGATCACCGAGTTGTATCTGGCACTTGGAAGGGTGTGTTTTATTAAGTATCTGGTTCTAGTTGTCATAAGGTCAAGGTACAACTCCAAGTCGTCCTGTTACCGAAGATCACGACTATTCGAATAGATTAACTTCCCTGCAGGGGTGCACCACATAACCCAACACGTTCGATCCCATTTGGCCGGACACACTTTCCTGGGTCATGCCCGGCCTCGGAAGATCAACACGTCACAGCCCCACCTAGGCACAACACAGAGGTCAGCCCGCCGGTCTAAATCCTATGCGCGCAGGGGTCTGGGCCCATCACCCATTGCACACCTACACGTTGCGAGGGCGGCCGGAAGCAGACCTAGCAACCTCCATTACAAAGGAAGTCACGTTACGTGGTCCAATCCGGCGCGCGCCGCTCCGTCGCTAATGTCAAGAAGGCTTCGGCTGATACCACGACGTCGAGTGCCCATAACTGTTCCCGCGTAGTTGGTTAGTGCATATAGGCCAGTAGTCAGACTCAGATCAAATACCAAGATCTCGTTAAGCGTGTTAAGTATCCGCTAACGCCAAACAGGGCCATGCCCACCTGTCTCCTAGGTGGTCTCAACCTGCCCTGTCGCTCCGCCACAAAGTAACAGTCGGGGGCCGTCGGGAACCCAGGCCCACCTCTACCGGGATGGAGCCACCTGTCCTTTCAGCCCCCTCATCAGAATCACTTGCGGGTACTCATTGAGCTGACCCGACTTTAGTCACCATCTGTAGTATGTATATATGTATAGTATATACCCGTGATCACCTCCCAAGTGATCACGGCCTGATAGTATAGCAAGGTAGACCGACAAGAATGTAGGGCCACAGATGATAAACTAGCATCCTATACTAAGCATTTAGGATTGCGGGTAAGGTATCAATGACTGTAGCAACAATGACAGGCTATGCAACAGAATAGGAGTAACCGAACAGTAACATGCTATACTACTCTAATGCAAGCAGTATAGAGAAGAATAGCCGATATCTGGTGATCAAGGGGGGGGGGCTTGCCTGGTTGCTCAGACAAGGAGGGGTCGTCAGTGACATAGTCGGCCACAGGGGCAGCAGCATCGTCACGGGGTCTACCAAAGAGAAGAGGGGGGAGAAACAGTAAATACATAGCAAGCAAGTGCATAACAGGATAACAGGCAGAGCTAGACGTGTTCTAACGCGGTATGAGGTGATACCGGTGAAGGGGGAAAACATCTGGGAAAATATCCCCGGTGTTTCGCGTTTTCGGACAGATGAACCGGAGGGGAAAGTTGCGTGTTTGCTATGCTAGGGATGTGTGGTGGACGAATGGGCTGCGTATCCGGATTCTTCTCGTCGTTCTGAGCAACTTTCATGTAGAAAGTATTTTCATCTGAGCTATGGTTTATTTTATATTAATTTTAAAAGATTTATGTCATTTTAGGATTTATTTAATTATTTTAATACAACATTATCCAAAACAGTGTTTGCTGACGTCATCATGACGTCAGCATGACGTCAGCAGTCAATAGAGGTGTTGACTGGTCAACTGACGTGTGGGTCCCGCATGTCATACTCTGTTTACTCTAATTAGGATTTAACCAATCTAATTACAGTTTAACTAATTAACAATAGTTAATTAGGTTAACTAAACCAGATTAATTAAGATAATTAATTCACTAATTATTAGTTAATTAATTATTTTATTAATTCATTTTTATTTTATTTCCTTTTTTTAACGTTTCACAGGGGCGGGCCCCACTTGTCATTTGGCCAGGGGGCCATAGCGGGTAAACGGGTTACGGCCATGGGCGCTAGGACCCGGTTGGGCGAGGGAGGCCGCTCGAGGGAGCGAGCAGGGGCGGCGCACCCGAGCGCGCACGGTGGCGTGCCGGGCGGGGCGAGGCAGGCCATGAGAGGCCAGGGTGAGGCGCCATGGCACGCTTGCGGGCGCACCCGTGCGGGGCCAAGCCCGTGCACGTGCGGCGCGGGTGCGGGACGACGCGTGCAGCGGCAAGGCGACGGGCGAGCCGGCGCGGTGGTGCCCGCGCGGGGATAGAGGGGAGAGGGAGCCGGCGCAGGACGAGGAGATGCAACGCGACGGGCGTGCAGCGTGTGCAGTGAGCATGGTGAGAGCGAGGCTCGGACGGGCATGGCGGTGGATCTGCCAGGGAGGAAGAGGGGAAGGGAAGGGGGCTCACAAAGCCCTGTAGTTGAGCGAGGCGTGCTCGACGAGGAGGACGAGGACGTGTACAGTCCGTCGAGGAGGTCCGGCGAGGTCCGACGGGGTCGGGGTCGGTGATGAGGCGAGGCCGCGGCGTCGGCCGACGAGCGCCAAGGCGGCGAGCCTAGCCCCGGCGCGGCAGGCGCACGGACAAGGGGGAGGCCTGGGTGCTCGAGGCGATGGCGTGCTGCGAGGAGACGGCCGGTCTCCGGCAAGGGCGTCCGACGCGGGGTGCGAAGCAGGAGATCGGCGATGTAAGGGGGGTCGGAGCATGGCAGGGAGCCACGAGAAGGTGGCCGTGGCGTGGGGGCGGGGCCTTCTACGCCAGCGAG
>NC_041393.1:517321339-517384965 GCF_002162155.2 Triticum dicoccoides | reverse complement strand
GATCCCGATCCAGAACTGGACTGGGGGGGAGGGGAGAGAGCGAGTGGGGGTGTGGGTGGTTAGGGTTTGCGGGGGGTGAGGTGATAAGGTGTGGCCGGCTGGGCCTGGTGGGTTGGCCCAGTGGGGTTGATGGCCTGTTGGGCCGGAGCCCGGGGGGGTTCTTTTCTTTTTTCTTTTGTTAGTTTTCTTTACTGGTTTTGTGTTTTCTTTGCTTTTTATTTATACTTTTCTAGTATTTTAGCTGTCAAGTGATTTTTGTTAATTATGAAACATTGCACATAATTCCTAGCCAACACTATAAGGTTGCGCGAAAAGTTTGAGGCCAATTGGAACTGTTCTAATTTATTGTTGAATTAAAATGCTCTTATTTAATCTTGTTGTTCCCTAAATGAATTCTAGGGGCAATTTGGGAAACCAAATGAGGTTGGTTCCAACATGTTCATTACTTAGTGAATATTTGCCACTCATCGAACATTTTTATTTGATAGTTTAAAGAAATAATAATTTGACTTGTTATTTGAATTTGAATTTGATCTCGGTTTGAAACAAGTGAGGTTTAACAAAAGTTTAATTATGATGACCTGGCATGGTTAGCAAGGGTTTACTGTAGCTTAACTACTCGGGCGTCACAACTACCCACTTGCTCATGAAACAAACACAAACAATTTCACTTCAATCAATTCAAACAAGGGCATACAATCAGTCTAACTATCGTTACAAAAGTGCTCGGACTATTCTATATACATGGGGGAATACTACTACTGAAATGGTGGTCGACTAGAAAAATTGATCGCTGGAAGATTCCATGATATCCTCTCTAGCTTCATTAACATAGTGATCATCGCTATCGTCGGGGTCTGAGTCGGTGTCGTCGATGATGATGTAACTCTCCGAACAAGTGGAATCGTCATCTTCTCCTCCCGGCGCGGGGTCTCCCATGAAAACTCCGATCTTCTTTACCAGGTCGTCATTCTTATCCAAAAGTGTTACAATATCCTCCTCATATCCATCACGCGTAGACTCGAGTTCTTCTTCCAGCTCTGTGATCCTGGTCATTGCCTTCTTTAGGTCTATCATGCCTGCGCACATCTGGTTCTCCTGATGTCGTATGTGCTGGTTTAGCTCGTGGATAAAAGCTACAATAAATCTATCCTTCCTAGTGCTGATCATCTCCCGTTGCTCATCTCGGCGCCCACAAATTTGGTAGATAGTATCCTTGAGATCCTTGTGGTAACTTCTCCAATGCGTCCTATGGTAATGTGGGCTGCCATGCTCTTTCCTAAACTCCAGGTTGGTACATCAAAGGAAAACTCTATGGGCTCAGTGACTGGCATGAACGTCCTTCCTAGAACTTGAACTTCAATCATCCAACGCTCCTCTTTTGGTAAAGTGGCGATGTACATTCCGGTGAAGCTTGGTACTCCGATGTTTAGGTATCTAGTGACTTCCTTCAAGTGGTGTCCAAAAGGTGTATCTTCATCCGGTTGCGTGAACTTGTTCCTTGCATCCGCCATCCTAGAATAGTAGAAAAAGGAGAGGAGTCAGAAATGAGAAGAGAGTAGTGATCTAGGGCTTTGGCTTAGTGGTCATGTCCTACAGTCAGCGTGTGCTCTGATACCATCTTCTAGCGACCAGACCTCAAACGGTCTAATCTCTGTGCATCAGTGTTATCCCTGGATTGGTAATGTTTACATGCACAGTACTTGAAGGATTTATAACAGAGTAGCAATCACACACTTATTACATCGAAAGTCTCATAAGAGAACTTAATACAATAAATATGGCTTAAGGCCATCTAATAACGATAACATCGGAAGGCTTGGAAGATAAAGTGAGTCCATCAACTCCAACGGCATCACTGAGTATAAGACCATGACCTATGGCACCTTACTCATTGTCTGAAAAGTCTGCAACATGAAAGTTGCAGCCCGAAAACGGGTCAGCACATGGAATATGCCGGCAATGTAACACATAGAGAGTAATGAACAGAATATGACTATCACTACATGCATATATGGCTGGTGGAAAGCTCTATGGTTACAGTTTTGCATAAAACCAGTTTTTCCCTACAACAAAGGAATAAATTTTGTTTAACTATCATGGTGGTTGTTAAACATTGAGAAGGTTCCTCCAACTCAATCCCAATTAAGCATCATCATTAAACCCAACAAATTAATTAAGTAACATGATGAGATCCACATGATAATCCAAAGACTAGATACTCAAAACGTCCATAACCGGGGACACGGCTAACCATGATTAGTTTGTACACTCTGCAAAGGTTTGTGCACTTTTCCCCACAAGACTCGATCTCCTCCGTTGGATTTCTTGTACTATAGGGTGTTTGAGAAACGGATGAACGAGACACAGTCTTTCAGAAACAATTACTCTTTACTCTGGATGGACAGTTACACCTACTTTCCTCTACATCTGTAGCCCACCACTGAAAGAGGTCTTGCAACTTAATCAACTATGCTAGAGCCCATAATAGCTTGTGGCTGCACACGGAAGTTTCTAGCATGAATAATCTCATGATCCCTTTGAGCCTGGGTGGTGGTCCATAGGAAAATCACACGGAACCCCGGGATTTCCAAAAATACAGGCAACACTGGGTTCCCCAGGTGCCTCAATCCACCCAGATGTGTATTAAAGTTGCCACCTTAAGTTGAACCAACAATTCACAAACTCACATCTGTCATGGATACACTCACCCAATCCACGTCTACTAGCATAGCAATATAAGCAAACGTAGAAGTAACTCCCAAAGGTTTGGTAATAAACAGGACATAGGTACTACCTCATCTACTTCCCAAAACCCACATATTAATCAGATCCTAATCATGCAATGTGCGAGGGTTGATCTAATGCAATAAAATTGGGTAGTAAAGAGGTATGATCAAAGTGTTACTCGCCTTGCTGATGATCCGTGAAACCTAGAGACTCGTAGTAGCACGCTGCGCACTCCGGGTACTCTATCGCAAACAAACAAGCATACAATAAGCACTCAACTAATGCAAGGGTAAAACTCAAATAAGAGATATAACCAGAAAGCTCAACTTAAGAACTCCGGTTTGCAAAAATAACCAAATCAAACGAAGCAACGAAACTCAAATGGTGAAAGAAACAATCTTCATTAACTAATCTGGACCTAAGTCAAAATTTTATAGTAACAAAAACTTGTTTGAGTTGGCTAAACGGAAAGAGGGTTTCAAGACAAAACTCTAGGCGCTTGAATCGCCTGATTCTGTTAAACGAGCGAAAATTTAAACTAAAACAAAAATCGGAACTGAAATCGCGACCGAAAATAATCGCGAAAAACCCGAGAAAAAGAAAAACGGACGAACAGGCTAACGAACGAAAGTTCACTGTCTGTGGCTAAACGGTGAAAACCGTTCGTTAAAACTAATGAACGAACGAGCATTCACTAAATAGCTCAACCGAGAAAACCAACGAACCGGTCTAAAAAAACGGATCTAGGGTTTTAAAAAAACCGAATGGTTTTTATAAAAAAACGGCGGCGGCTACCTCAAGTCTGGCGGGCTTCGGCGGGGTCGGCGAGGCGGCGGCGGGCTCCGGCGAGGTCGGCTAAGGTGGCGGGGCGGCGGATCCGGCAGCGGTGGTGGCGACTCCGGAGGCGGCGGGGCGCGGCGGCTGCGGCGGCGGCGGCTAGGGTTTGGCACGGGGTGGGCTGGCGGCGGTGGTGTGGGCTTTGGGGCAGGGGGACCCCGGCTTATAAAGCCTCCCCGGGCGGAGTCCCGCTCGGGTACGGTATGGTGTCGGTTTGACTTTTTTTAATAATCCCGACGTGCAGAAAAAGAAAGAAAATAAATACTAAACGGATTCCAAAAATCCCAAAATAAAATTTCCCCGTCCACTAAAAATAAACCGGACAATACGAACATTTATTTCGGCCTAAAATGCAAATTTGAAAAACGCGCATTTTTCCTAATTCAAATAATATAGCGATAAAACTCCGAAATAAAATCTTATTTGTCTTTAATATGAAACCTTCAATATTTCTTTATTTTTGGGAAAGTCATTTTATTCCCTCTCTTTTATTTTATAAAAGAAATATACGAAGATAAAATAATTAAAAACAAACGATCCTCTTTTCAAAATTTGAGAAAACTCAAATATGAAAATAACGAAATCCCCAACTCTCTCCGCGGGTCCTTGAGTTGCGTAGAATTTCTAGGATCAAGCCAAAATGCAATAAAATATGATATGCAATGATGATCTAGGTGTAACATTCCAAATTGGAAATTTGGGATGTTACAAGACCTTTTGGGAGAGACACACATGAATCGTGATTTATTAGAATACTCTATGTGCTTCACTGATATCTTTTGAGCTAGGCAATATTGCTCTAGTACTTCACTTATATCTTTTTGGAGCACGGCGGTGGCTTTATTTTATAGAAATTGTTGAACTCCCATGCTTCACTTATATTATTCTGAGAGTCTTTTAGAACACACTGGTAATTTTCTTGGGTTATAAAACTAGTCCTAATATGATGGGCATCCAAGATGGATATAATAAAAACTTTCATATAAAGTGTGTTGAATACTATGAGAAGTTTGATTCTTTATGATTGTTTTGAGATATGAAGATGGTGATATTAGAGTCATGCTAGTGGAGAAGTTGTGAATTTGATAGATACTTGTATTAAAGTTTGTGATTCTCGTAGCATGCACGTATGGTGAACCGTTATGTGATGAAGTTGGAGCATGATTTATTTATTGATTGTCATCCTTTGTGTGGAGGTCGGTATCGCGCGATGGTTAACTCCTACCAACCCTTCCCCTAGGAGCATGTGCGTAGTACTTCGTTTCGATGACTAATAGATTTTTGCAATAAGTATGTGAGTTCTTTATGAGTAATGATTGAGTCCATGGATTATACACACTCTCACCATTCTACCATTGCTAGCCTCTCTTGTGTCGCGCAACTTTCGCCGGTACCATACACCCACCATATACCTTCCTCAAAAATGCCACCATACCTACCTATTATGACATTTTCATAGCCATTCCGAGATATATTGCCATGCAACTTTCCACCGTTCCGTTTATTAAGACACGCTCCATCATTGTCATATTGCTTTGCATGATCATGTAGTTGACATCATATTTGTGGCAAAGCCACCATTCATACTTCTTTCATACATGTCACTCTTGATTCATTGCACATCCCGGTGCACCGCCAGAGGCATTCACACAGAGTCATATTTTGTTCTAAGCATTGAGTTGTAATCTGGAGTTGTAAGTAAATAAAGTGTGATGATCTTCGTTGTTAGAGCATTGTCCCATGTGAGTAAAGGATGATGGAGACTATGACTCCCCCACAAGTCAGGATGAGACTCCGGACGAAAAAAATAAAAAAAAGGAGGCCATAAAAAAAGAGAAGGCCCAAATAAAAAAAAGAAAAAGAGAGAAGGGGCAATGTTACTATCCTTTTTCCACAGTTGTGATCCAAAGTAGCACCACGATCTTCATGATAGAGAGTCTCCTATTTTGTCATTTTCATATACTAGTGGGAATTTTTCATTATAGAACTTGGCTTGTATATTCCAATGATGGGCTTCCTCCAAATGCCCTAGGTCTTCGTGAGCAAGCGGGTTGTATGCACACCCACTTAGTTTCTTTTTGAGCTTTCAGACACTTATAGCTCTAGTGCATCCGTTGCATGGAAATCTCTACTCACTCACATTGATATCAAATGATGGGCATCTCCATAGCCCGTTGATACGCCTAGTTGATGTGAGACTATCTTCTCCCTTTTGTCTTCTCCACAACCACCATTCTATTCCACCTATAGTGCTATGTCCATGGCTCACGCTCATGTATTGCCAGAAACTTGAAAAAGTTTGAGAGTTCTAAATTATGAAACAATTGCTTGGCTAAAACAAGGGTTGTGCATGATTTAAATATTTTGTATGATGAAGATAGAGCATAGCCAGACTATATGATTTTGTAGGGATAACTTCCTTTGGTCATGTTATTTTAAGAAGACATGATTGCTTTGTTAGTATGCTTGATGTATTATTGTTTTATGTCAATATTAACTTTTGTTTTGAATCTTTCGGATCTAAACATTCATGCCACAATAAAGAAATTACATGTATAAATATGTTAGGTAGCATTCCACATCAAAAATTCTGTTTTTATCATTTACCTACTCAAGGACGAGCAGAAATTAAGCTTGGGGATGCTTGATACATCTCCAACGTATCTATAATTTTTGATTGTTCCATGCTATTATATTATCTGTTTTGGATGTTTAATAGGCATGTATATGCTATTTTATATTATTTTTGGGACTAACCTATTAACCGAGAGCCCAGTGCCAGTTTCTGTTTTTTTGCCTATTTTAGAGTTTCGCAGAACAGGAATACCAAACGGAGTCCAAACGGAATGAAACTTTCGCGATGATCTTTCCTGGACCGAAAGGAAACCCGAAGACTTGGAGATGAAGTCGTAGATGCAGCGAGGCGGCCACGAGGCAGGAGGGCGTGCCCAGGGGGGTAGGGCGCGCCCCCTACCTCACGGGCCGCTCGGGGGTCTCCTGACCTAGATCCTTCGCCTATATATACTCTTATACCCTAAAAACATCCAGGAGAGCCACGAAACCACTTTTCCACCACCGCAACCTTCTGTACCCGTGAGATCCCATCTAGGGGCCATGTTGGGCATCCTGCCAGAGGGGGATTCAATCACGGAGGGCTTCTTCATCAACTCCACTGCCTCTCCGATGAAGCGTGAGTAGTTTACCACAGACCTATGGGTCCATAGCAAGTAGCTAGATGGCTTCTTCTCTCTCTTTGATTCTCAATACCATGTTCTCCTCGATGTTCTTGGAGATCTACTCAATGTAATATTCTTTTGTGGTGTGTTTGCCGAGATCCAATGAATTGTGGACTTATGATCAGATTAACTATGAATATTATTTGGTTCTTCTCTAAATTCTTATATGCATGATTTGATATCTTTGCAAGTCTCTTTGAATTACCGGTTTAGTTTGGCCTATAAGATTGATCTTTCTTGCAATGGGAGAAGTGCTTAGCTTTGGGTTCAATCTTGCGGTGTCCTTTCCTTGCGACAGTAGGGGTAGCAAGGCACGTATTGTATTGTTGCCATCGAGGATAAAAAGATGGGGTTTTCATCATATTGCTTGAGTTAATTCCTCTACATCATGTCATCTCACTTAATGCGTTACTTCGTTCTTTATGAACTTAATACTCTAGATGTATGCTGCATAGCGGCCGATGTGTGGAGTAATAGTAGTAGATGCAGAATCGTTTCGGTCTACTTGACACGGACGTGATGCCTATGTTCATGATAATTGCCTTAGATATCGTCATAACTACGCGCTTTTCTATCAATTGCTCGTTAGTAATTTGTTCACCCACCATAATATTTGCTATCTTGAGAGAACTCACTAGTGAAACCTATGGCCCCCGGGACGCTTTTCCATAATACTGAATCTCTTTTACATCTTACTAGTTTCCGATCTACTATTTTGCAATCTTTTACTTTCTGATCTATAAACCAAAAATACCAAAAATATTTACTTTACCATTTATCTATCTCTATCAGATTTCACTTTTGCAAGTGACCGAGAAGAGATTGACAACCCCTTTATCGCGTTGAGTGCAAGTTGTTGATTGTTCGTGCAGGTATTCGGTGACTTGTGTGTTTCCTCCTACTGGATTGATACCTTGGTTCTCAAACCGAGGGAAATACTTACGCTACTTTGCTATATCACCCTTTCCTCTTCAAGGGAAAAACCACGTAAGCTTAAGAAGTAGCACTCCTCCTCGCTGGAAGTGTGCACCCGGTCCATATACCGCCAATCATAGATGAGGTGCTTGGACTCGACTGCACTCAAGGCTTTCGCACGCGCGTCCTCCGCCACCCACACGGCCCTCCCACAAGCCTTCTGCCAAAGAGCCAATTGGCTGACTCTCTCGGAGGCGACAAAGGTCTTCCACGCAGCATCCCTCATGACGCGCTTCTCTTCCTCAGCCTTCTTCTCTGCCTCTCTTTTGATGCGCCCCGCCGGAGGCAAAGCTTCCCACAAGGCGACCTCCATTTCTTTCCAAAGTTCCTCCAAGCTGGGGGGGATCACGGGGCAGCGCGGCGTCCTCCTAGTAGCAGGGAGCCGACGCGTCCTTCGATCCAAATTACAATTATACTTCTGTAAATCAAAAAATTCTAAAAAATAGGACAACGTAGGCAATTGGCATATCAATCATGCGAAAAAGTACAGAATTGTTCGAGGTTCCAGCAAATTTTGATAATTCTGCTACTAGACGTAATTCTGTTTTTAAACAGAATCAAGTCAACTATCACCCAAATCATCCCAAAGGTCTTACTTGGCTCAAACACTAAAACACAATCATAACAGAAGTGTAATTGCATAATATCATAAAAATAGAAAAAAATAGGTTCTCTCCCAACAAGCGCTTTTCTTTAAAGCCTTTTAGCTAAGCTTTGATAATTTTAATAATGCTTGCATGAAAGACAAGAATTGAAGCACAAAGAGAGCATCAAATAGCATGTGAAAAACAAGTTTAAGTCTAACATACTTCCTATGCATAGGCATTTTATAAGCAAACAAATTATCAAAACAAGCAAAAACAAGCATATGCAAGGAAGAAGAATAAAACATTGTCAATCTCAACATGGAGGTAATTTAGTAACATTAAAATTTCTGCAACCATATTTCCCTCTTTCATAATAATTACATGTGGGATCATATTCGAATTCAACAATATAGCTATCACATAACATATTCACTACATGATCCACATGCATGCAAAGTTGACACTCTTCCAATATAGTGGGATTATCATCAAATAAAGTCATGATCTCTCCAAGCCCACTTTTATCAAAACTTTCATAAGATTGATCATTTTCCAAAGTAGTGGGATCATTATTACCTAGAGTTGGCACTCTTACAAACCCACTTTAAATATTATCGCAAAAATATTCATCACGAGGCATAAATAAAAAAATTTCAAGATTGTAAGAAGAATCACCCCAATCATGATCATTGCAATAAGTAGTGGACATCAAAATTAGCATCCCCAAGCCTGGGGTTTTGCATGTTATTAGCACAATTGACATTAATAGGATTTATTATAACATCACAATCATGCTTTTCATTCAAGGAGCTATTGTGAATCACTTCATAAATTTCCTCTTTTAGCACTTCATCAAAATTTTCAGATTCACGAATTTCAAGCAAAACTTCATAAAGATAATCTAGTGCACTCAACTCACTAGCAACTGGTTCATCATAGTTGGATCTTTTAAAAAGATTAGCAAGTGGATGAGGATCCATAAGCTTTTTGTTTTTGATTTCCAATAAACATGCAATTATACCAAACAAACAAGCAAAGAAACAAAGTAAAACGAGAAGGCAAATATTTTTGTGTTTTTTTGAAAATGTTTTAGAAGCGGGGGAGAGGAAAACGAGAGGCAAATGGTGAATAATGTAAGTGCAAGAGATGGGATTTTATGATGGGTACTTGGTAGGCTTGATGTAGATCCTCCCCAGCAACGGCGCCAGAAATTCTTCCTGCTTGAGCTTGCGTTGGTTCTTCCCTTGAAGAGGAAAGGGTGATACAACAAAGTAGAGTTAAGTATTTCCCTCAGTTTGAGAACCGATATGTCTCCATCGTATATACTTTTCCAAACTCTTTTGCCTTTGTTTTGGACTCTAATTTGCATGATTTGAATGGAACTAACCCTGCTTGACGCTGTTTTCAGCAGAATTGCCTTGGTGTTATTTTTGTGCAGAAATAAAAGTTCTCAGATTGACTTGAAAATTTATGGAGAATATTTTTGGAATTAAGAAAAAATACTAGCGAAAGAATCAACCAAAGGGGGTCCACCCATTGGCCACAAGCCTGGGGGGCGCGCCTAGGTGGCTTGTGGGCCCCCTGGACCTCCTCCGACCCTGATTCCAACGCTATAGATTCAGATCCGTGGAGAAAAAAATCAAGGAGAAGGATTCATCATGTTTTACGATACGGAGCCGCCGCTGCCTCCCCTTCTTCCTCGGGAGGGCTGATTTGCAGTCTGTTTTGAGCTCCAGAGAGAGGAATCCGTCGCTATCATCATCATCAACCTTCCCCCATCACCAATTCCATGATGCTCACCGCCGGGAATGAGCAATTCCTTCATAGGCTCGCTAGTTGGTGATCGGTTGGATGAGATTTATCATGTAATCGAGTTAGTTTTGTTAGGGTCTGATCCCTAGTATCCACTAAGTTCTGAGATTGATGTTGCTATGACTCTGCTATGCTTAGTACTTGTCACTAGGGCCCGAGTGCCATGAATTCTGATCTGAACCTTTTATATTGATGAATTGGAGCTAGTTCTGTGTCACCCTAGGTTATGACTGCTACATGATGAATATCATTCGACACAATTATCATTGTCGATCCATTGCCTACGAGTTCATTTCATATTGATCCTTGCTTCATTACATTCGTTACTTCTACTGTTACAATCACTACCAAACTACTACTGTTACTTTTGCCACTATTACCGTTACTTCCATACTACTTTGCTACTAAACACTTTTCTGTAGATATTAAGTCTTTTAGGTGTGGTTGAATTGACAACTCAGCTGCTAATACTTGAGAATATTCTTGGCTCCCCTTGTGTCAAATCAATATATTTGGGTTGAATACTCTACCGTCGAAAATTGTTGCGATCTCCTATACTTGTGGGTTATCAAGACCTTTTTCTGGCGCCGTTGCCGAGGAGGATAGCTCTATTCTCTGAGTCACTTGAGATTTATATCTGTATATCACTATGAAGAATTTGAAAGACACCAAAACCAAGATCTATCCCTCCACTAAGAGGGGAGGTAAGGAATGTCCATCTAGCTCTGCACTCGATTCACCTTCTGTTTTGACTAAGCTTGCGACACCTACACCTGCTATTGATTTTGATATGTCACATGTTATTGATGATGCTACTTCTATTATGAATGATGCTTAAGATGCTACTACTCTTCTAGATAAGACTGTGCCACTAGGTGAATTACTTGATAAACATCTTGCTAGAGTTAGAACTATTGATTATGCTGAAGATGATGATATTTCTGAAACTGATGGAATTATTGAAACTGAACACTTTGAGACACCTGTTAGACCTAGCTCTCCTAGATATGAATTGCCTGTTATACCTAAGGGTTACGTTATGGATGGAGAGGTAGCTAGGGACTTTCTTGCTTGTAAGGATAGGGATGATCGTAAGAAATTGCTATGCAAGTGGAAAGAAAAATCTTTGAATGATAGAATGCAATATGATCCTAAGTTTGCTACTTCACATATCTTTGTTACTGATAAGGATTATGAATTCTTTGTCGATGCTGAGTTAATTACTTTGGTTGAATCTGATCCTTTTCATGGTTATGAATCTGAAACTGTTGTGGCACATCTTACTAAATTGAATGATATAGCCACCCTATTTGCTCATGAGGAAAAAATTCGCTATTACTATATTATTAAGTTGTTTCCTTTCTTATTAAAGGGTGATGCTTAGATATGGTTTAATTCTCTTGCTCCTGGTTGTGTGCGTAGTCCCCAGGATATGATTGATTACTTCTCTAAAAAATATTTCCCTGCTCATAAGAAACAAGCTGCATTACACGTAATATTTAACTTTGTACAAATTGAAGAAGAGAGTCTCCCACAAGCTTGGGGGAGGCTTCTTCAATTACTTAATGTTTGCCTGATCATCCTCTCAAAAAAATAAAATACTTGATATCTTTCATAATGGACTAACTGATGCTTCTAGGGACCACCTATGTAGTTGTGTGATAACCCACAAGTATAGGGGATCGCAACAGTTTTCAAGGGTAGAGTATTCAACCAAAATTTATTGATTCGACACAAGGGGAGCCAAAGAATATTCTCAGGTATTAGCAGGTGAGTTGTCAATTCAACCACACCTAAAAGACTTAATATCTGCAGGAAAGTATTTAGTAGCAAAGTAGTATGGAAGTAACAGTAACGGTGGCAAAAGTAACAGTAGCAATTTTGTAGCAATCGTAAAAGTGGCAACGCAGAAGTAACTTAGCAAAGATCAATATAAGAAAAGCTTGTAGGCAATGGATCAGTGATGGATAATTATGTCGGATGTAATTCTTCATGCAACAGTTATAACATAGGGTGACACAGAACTAGCTCCAGTTCATCAATGTAATGTAGGCATGTATTCCGAATATAGACATACGTGCTTATGGAAAAGAACTTGCATGACATCTTTTGTCCCACCCTCCCGTGGCAGCGGGGTCCTATTGGAAACTAAGGGATATTAAGGCCTCCTTTTAATAGAGTACCGAACCAAAGCATTAGCACTTAGTGAATACATGAACTACTCAAACTACGATCATCACTAGGAAGTGTCCCGACTATTGTCACTCCGGGGTTTGCCGCATCATAACACGTAGTAGGTGACTATAACTTGCAAGATAGGATCAAGGACACTCATATATTCCTGAAAACATAATAGGTTCATATCTGAAATCATGGCACTCGGGTCCTAGTGACAAGCATTAAGCATGGCAAAGTCATAGCAACATCAATCTTAGGACATAATGGATACTAGAGATCAAACCCTAACAAAACTAACTTGATTACATGGTAAATCTCATCCAACCGATCACCGTCCAACAAGCCTACGATGGGATTACTCATGCACGGCGGTGAGCATCATGAAATTGGTCATGGATGATGGTTGATGATGACGATGGCAACGGATTCCCCTCTCCGGAGCCCCGAAAGGACTCCAGATCATCCCTCCCGAGCAAGAACAGGGCTTGGCGGCGGCTCTGTATCATAAAACACGATGAATCCTTCTCTCTAATTTTTTTCTCCCTGAACGTGAATATATGGAGTTGGAGTTGAGGTCGGTGGAGGTCGAGGGATCCCACGAGGCAGGGAGCGTGCCCCCCACCCTCGTGGACAGGGTGTGGGCCCCCTTCTGTTAATTCTTTTGCCAATATTTTTTATTAATTCGAAAATGTGACTCCATGAAGTTTCAGGTCATTTTGAGAACTTTTATTTCTGCACAAAAATAACACCATGGCAATTCTGCTGAAAACATCGCCAGTCAGGGTTAGTTCCATTCAAATCATGCAAGTTAGAGTCCAAAACAAGGGCAAAAGTGTTTGAAAAAATAGATACATTGTAGACGTATCAACTCCCCCAAGCTTAAACCTTTGGTTGTCCTCAAGCAATTCAGTTGACAAACTGAAAGTGATAATGAAAAACTTTTACAAACTCTGTTTGATCTTGTTGTTGCAAATATGTAAAGTCAACATTCAAGTTTTCAGCAAAGATTATGAACTAACCATATTCACAATAGCATTTAGGTCTCATGTTTACTCATATCAATGTCATAATTAACTTGCGAGTAATAATAATAAATCTCGGATGACAACACTTTCTCAAAACAATCATGATATGATATAACAAGATGGTATCTCGCTAGCCCTTTCTAAGACCGCAAAACATAAATGCAGAGCACCCCTGAAGATCAAGGAGTGGCCGGACATTTTAATTCATGTCAAAAGAGATCCAGTCATACTCAATGTAAATTAAAAAAACGCATGCAAATGTCAGTAGTGCTCTCCAACTGGTGCTTTTTTATAAGAGGATGATGACTCAACATAAAAGTAAATAGATAGGCCCTTCGCAGAGGGAAGCAGGGATTTGTAGAGGTGTCAAAGCTCGAGTTTTGAAACAGAGATAAATAATATTTTGAGCGGCATACTTTCATTGTCAACATAACAACCAAGAGATCTCGATATCTTCCATGCCACATACATTATAGGCGGTTCCCAAACATAATGGTAAAGTTCATACCCCCCCACCACCAACGAGCACATGCCACAGCTGGTCCGAAACAATGGGTACTGTCCAACTAACAACAGTCCTAGGGGAGTTTTGTTTGCAATTATTTTGATTTGATTTGAGCATGGGACTGGGCATCCCGGTTACCGGCCATTTTCTCGTGAATGATGAGCGGAGTCCACTCATCATGGTAATAACCCACCTGGGATGGAAGATATAGACAACCCTAGTTGATACATGAGCTATTCAATCATACAAAACAGAATTTCATTTAAAGGTTTAGAGTTTGGCACATACAAATTTACTTGGAACGTCAGGTAAATAACGCATATAGGTAGGTATGGTGGACTCAGATGGAATAACTTTGGGGTTTATGGAAGTGGATGCACAAGCAGTGTGTAACATCCCAAATTTTCAATTTGGAATGTTATATATTTAGATCTTCATTGCATATCATATTTTCATACATTTTGGTTGATCCTAGAAATTCTAAGCAACTCTAGGACCCACGGAGAGAGGTAGGGATTTCGTTATTTTCATATTTGAGTTTTCTCAAATTTTGGAAATAGGATCATTTGGTTTTAATTATTTTCTCTCCGAATATTTCCAATATGAAAGTAAAAGAGAGGGGATAAAATAACTTCTCCAAAATAAAGAAATATTGGAGGAAAATATTAAAATCGAATAAGATTTTTATTTGAAGTTTTATTGCTATTTTATTTGAATTAGGAAAAAATGTGTTTTTTAAAATTGTATTAGAGTCCCAAATAAAAGTTCACTTTGTCCGTTATATTTTTAGAGGACGGTGAAAATTTATTTCAGGATTTTTGTAGTCCGTTTAGTATTTCTTTTAATTGTTTTTCTGCGCGTCGGATTTTTTTTAAAAAGTTACCGCCTTATCGGGCCGGGTCCGACTAGGACATTGTACCCGGTCGGCCCTTTAAAGGTCGTGGCCTGACCCCGCCGCCAGCCCGTCCCGCCACCCCACCCGAACCCTAGCACCGCCGCCCAATCCACCGCCGCCGCTGCCCGATCCGCCACCGCCGCCGCTGATCCGCGCCACCGCCGCACCGCCCCGCGACCCCGCCGCCACCCCGTCGCCTTGCCCGCCGCCGCCGCCACCGCCCTTCTGCCGGAGTCGACCTCGCCGGAGGTATAACCGCTGCCGCTACCGCCGGTTTTCGCGAGAAGACTGTTCGGTTTTCTTTGAAAACTCTAGTTTCATTTTTTAGATCGTTTCGGTTTTATTTATTTTTTGGTTTAGTTAATTAGCGGATGTTCGACCGTATGTTCGTTTTAATGAACACTGTTCATCCGTTTAGCACTGACAGCAAACTTTCGTTCATTAGCCTGTTCGTCAGTTTTTCTTTTTCTAGGGTTTTCCGCGATTATTTTCGATCGCAATTTCAGCCCAGATCTTAGTTTTAGTTTATCTTTTCGCTCGTTTATCGGAATCAAGTGATTCAAGCGCATAGATCTTCGTCTCAAAGCCTTCTTTTTGTTTAACCAACTTGACAAAGATTTTGCTACTTTAAAATTTGACTTTAGTCCAGATTAGTAATCGGATCTTGTTTCTTTCGTAGTTTGAGTTTCCATGCTCCGTTTGATTTGATTCTTTTTGCAAACCAGAGTTCTTCAGTTGAACTTTATGGCTAGACTTTCTTATTTGCATTTTACCTGTGCATTTAGTTGAGTACTTATGTATGCTATTGTTTGATTGCGATAGAATTTCCGGAGTGCGAAGAGTGCTACTATGAGTCTCTAGGTTTTGCGGATCATCAGCAAGGCAAGTAAAACTTTGATCATATCCCTTTATTACCCATGTTTTTATGCATTAGTTTCCAACCCTTAAACATTGCATGGTTAGGATCTGAATAACATGTGGGTTTTGGGAAATAGTTGATGAGGTAGAACATATTGCCCTGTTTATTATCAAACCTTTGGGAGTTACTTCTACGTTATGCTCAGGATTGCTATGCTATGCTCGTAGACGTGGATTGGGTGAGTGTATCCATGACATATGTGAGTATTGTTAATTAATGGTTAACTTAAGGTGGCTACTTAAAATCACATCTGGGTGGATTGCTTGCGGGCACCTGGAGAATCCAGTGTTGTCCTAGGATATCCCAGGGTTCCATGTGACCATCCTACGGTCTGCCACCCAGGTTCAAAGGGATCATAAGATTATTCATGCTAGAAACTTCTGTGTGCAGCCACAAGCTATTTTGGGCTCTAGCATAGTTGAGTATGTTGTGTGACCTCTTTCAGTGGTAGACTAGCAGATGTAGGGGATGTAGGTTGGTACTGTCTACCCAGAGTAAAGAGTTAATGCTTCTGAAAGACTGTGCCTCGTTCATCCGTTTCTCAAACACCATGTAGTACGAGAAATCTAACAGAGGAGATCGAGTCTTATGGGGAAAAGTGTGCAAACCTCTGCAGAGTGTACAAACTAATCATGGTTAGCCGTGTCCCCGATTATGGACATTTTGAGTATCTGGATCTTTGGATTATCATGTTGATCTCATCTCTCTAAATTAATTTTGTTGGGTAATTGATGATGCTTAATTGGGATTGAGTTGGAGGAACCATCTCAAGTTTAACAACCACCATGATAATTAAATAAAATTTACTCCTTTGTTGTAGGAAAAAATTGGCTTTATGCAAAAAATGTAACCATAGAGCTTTTACACCAGCCATATTGCATGTAGTGATAGCAATTATTCTGTTCATTACTCTATGTGTTACTTTGCCAACATATTCCATGTGCTGACCCATTTCGGGCTGCAACATTTCAAGTTGCAGACTTTTCAGACGACGAGTAAGATACCATAGGTCGTTGTCATTCACTCAGCTATGCCATTGGAGTTGATGGACTCACTTTAACTTCCAAGCCTTCCGCTGTTATCGTATTTAGATGGCCTTAAGCCATATTATTGTAATAAGTTCTCTTTTGAGACATTCATTGTAATAAGTGTGTGATTGCAACTCTGTTATAAATCCTCGAGTACTGTGCGTGTCAGCATTACCGATCCAGGGATGACACTGATGCACAGAGACTAGACTGTTTGAGTCCTGGTCGCTACACAATGTTCCCCGCATAGTACAGGTGAAGGCTAGAAAAAGACTGGGAAGCGACCAACTAGAGAGCAACACAGTCATGAACATGCATTAGGATTAACCAACAATGAGTACAAGCATGAGTAGGATATAAATCACCATGAAGATAAATATCGTGGAGCATATGTTGATTTTGTTTCAACTACATGTGTGAACATGTGCCAATTCAAGTCACTCGAGTCATTCAAAGGAGGATACTGCCATATCATACTACATCACAACCATTTTAATAGCATGTTGGCACGCAAGGTAAACCATTATAAAATCCTAGCTAATTAAGCATGGCATGAGTAACTATAATCTCTAATTGTCATTGCAAACATGTTTCATTCATAATAGGCTGAATCAGGAATGATGAACTAATCATATTTACAAAAACAAGATAAGTCGAGTTCATTCCAGCTTTTCTCATCTCAATCATTTCATCATATATCGTCATTATTACCTTTCACTTGCATGACCGAACTGTGTGGATAACAATAATAATAGTGCACGTGCATTGGACTAAGCTGGAATCTGCAAACATTTAATTCAAAGGAGAAGACAAGGTAATATGGGCTCTTGGTTAGATCAACAATAATGCATATGAGAGCCACTCATCCTTTTCATTGTGGTCTTTTCCTCTCGACCCCTAAAGAAAAGAAAAGAATTTCAAAGAAATAGAAAAACTATTTACACGGGAAAGCTCCCAACAAGCAAAAGAAGAACGAGAAATATTTTGGGTTTTCTTTAATACTACTACTACAAGCATGGAAAGTAAACTAGCTAAAAGCTATAACTATTTTTTTGGGGTTTTTCTTGAAGTTTTTCAAACACACAAGAGGAAAGCAAGAAAAGAAAATAAACTAGCATGGATAATACAATGAAAAGGTATGAACAACGATATCTAGAATGAGTGTGTGAATATGAATGTAATGTCGGTGAGAAATATGTACTCCCCCAAGCTTAGGCTTTGGCCTAAGTTGGTCTATAGCCATGCCTGGCCTAGCGGATATCCAAAGTTGTAGTCGGGGCTGTACTGAGATGCAGCAGCTACTGCCTGAAGGGCTACAGCATGAAGGCGAGCATCCTCCTCTTCCTCTCATATTTGTTTGCCTCCTCTCTGGTTATAAAACGTCTCCTATTTTCCTGAAAGTTAAAGAAGGCAGGAGCAGGAAGAGTAACATGGACATCATGCTATGTGTCAAAGATTAGTCGGTACTAGAGGGACTGTTCGTTCCTCTCAAGAAAATGATGGCGAACCATAGCATTATAATCTAGAAAAGCAGGTGGCAACTCAATATAATTTTCACTTATGGAAACACCGAGATAATCAGCTAAACGAGTTGCATAAATTCCACCAAATAAATCTCCATCTTTAGCATTAAGATGTAACCTCTGTGCAATAATGGTCCCCAAGTTATATCGTTCATCACCTAATACCGCACTCTTGAGGACACTAAGATCTGGGACGCACATGTGGCTAAGCTCATCCTTACCGTTAACGCATCTACCTATAAAGAGAGCAAAGTAATGTATGGTAGGAAAATGAATGCTCCCTATGATAGCTTGTGTAATATTTCTAGTTTCTCCCATAGTGATGCTAGCAAGGAAATCATTATATTCAGATTTGTGAGGTTCACTAAAGATGCCCCACTGTGGGGTTTTGCAAGCAGTGTTAAAATCTTCAAGGTCCATGGAATATGATTTATCATAGAGGTCAAATAAAACTTTGTGAGTGTTGCGCTTAGATGAAAAGTTAAACCTCCGCACAAAGGAATCAGTGAGGTGATAGTATTGGCGGCACTGATCTGATACGAAGTCCTCAAGATCAGCATTACACACATACTCATCAAATTCATCCTTGAAGCCGGCTTGGATCATAAATTCATCCGGCAGCCATTCGCAAGGCCGCACTGGAGCTTCTCTTCGTGGTTCAAGGCCCGACTCACATATCGCGAGCCTCGGTGCTTGCTTCCTTGAAGAACCACCTTGGTACATTTTCCTAAACATTTTTCTTCCTCTAAAAAATTTCTAAAATTTTTAATGACTCAAAATAAAAGTGAACCAAACTCAACAAGATTGTTATCAACTGCTCCCACAAGTCCCTAGAGGCTATATCATGCATTAAAACTACTTTGGACCATATAAATTTGACATGAAAGCTCAAGAACAGGGTCACCTTAGCAGCAAAAATTTGCAATAAATAAAGCACTAGAACAAAAACTAATTGGACCATTGGAGGAGTCACATACCGAAGAACAATCCCCCAAAGCAGTTCTGTGAATGGAGCTTTGAGCAAGGAGATTGAAAATGGCAGCAAAACAAGCAAGAACACAGGTTTGAGCTACGGGATATTTTTTCTAGAGGAATACGAAGTGTGTGGGTGCTGGAATAACTGGAGGGGGCCACGTGGGACCCACGAGGCAGGGGGTGCGCCCAGGGGTTAGAGCATGCCCTCCAACCTCGTGACCAAATGGTGGGTCCCCCTGGTGTGTTCTAAGTGCTAGAAATTCTCAAATATTCTACAAAAAAGCATACTCAATTTTCAGGGCATTTGGAGAACTTTTATTTTCGAGGTATTTATTATTGCACAGATAATTCAGAAAACAGACAAAAAACTATTTTTGCTTTATTTAATCTAAATAACTGAAAGTAAAAGGAGGGTACAGAAGGTTGTTCTTTCTAACTTTTTCCATCTCATGCTCATCAAAAGGAATCCACTAACAAGGTTGATCAAGTCTTGTTAACAAACTTCTTCCGAATAACATGAAACCAGAGAATTTTTTAATAACACCAGGTTACCTCAACGGGGATATGCATGTACCCAACAATAAGAATAACATATTTATTTTTAACAGTAGGAAGAGGGAATTCAAAACCTCCAATAATAAAGTTGAATTTTTTCCAATAGAATTGATACTATGAACTTGAGGTTGTTTCTTCGGAAAGTGTACCACATGCTCATTACCATTAACATGAAAAGTGACATTGCCTTTGTTGCAATCAATAACAGCCCCTGCAGTATTCAAAAAGGGTCTACCAAGGATGATTGACATACCGTTGTCCTCGGGAATATCAAGAATAACAAAGTCATTAAAATAGTAATGTTTGCAACCACAACAGGCACATTCTCACAAATACCGATGGGTATAACAGTTGATTTATCGGCCATTTGCAAAGAGATTTCAGTAGGTGTCAACTTATTCAAATCAAGTCTACAATACAAAGAGAAAGACATAACACTAACACCGGCTCCAAGATCACATAAAGCAGTTTTAACATAGTTTCTTTTAATGGAGCATGGTATAGTTGGTACTCATGGATCTCCTAGTTTCTTTGGTATCCCACCCTTAAAAGTATAATTAGCAAGCATGGTGGAAATTTTAGCTTCCAGTATCTTTCTTTTATTTGTAACAATGTCTTTCATATACTCAGCATCGGGATTCATTTTAAGCATATCAGTCAAACGCATACGCAAAAAGATAGGTCTAATCATTTCAGCAAAGCGCTCAAAATCCTCATCATCCTTTTTCTTGGATGGCTTAGGAGGAAAAGGCATGGGTTTCTGAACCCATGGTTCTTTTTCTTTATCGTGCTTCTTAGCAACAAAGTCTCTCTCATCATAACGTTGATTCTTTGATTGTGGGTTATCAAGATCAACAGCAGGTTCAATCTCTACATCATTGTTATTACTAGGTAGAGCATGGACATGAACATCATCATTAACATTATCACTAGGTTCATGTTCATTACCAGATTGTGTTTCAACATCTGAAATAGAAATATCATTGGGATTCTCAGGTGTGTCTATAACAGGTTTACTAGAAGCATGCAAAGTCCTATCATTATTATTTTTCTTTTTCTTAGTTGGACTAGGTGTATCAGTATTAATTCTTTGAGAATCTTGCTCAACTCTCTTAGGGTGGCCCTGAGGATACACAGGTTCCTGGGTCATTTTACCACCTCTAGTCATAACCCTAACAACATTATCATTATTCTTATTATTATACTCATTGAGCAAATCATCTTGTGCCTTAAGTACTTGTTCTACTTGAGTCATAAACATGGAGTTACTAATAAGCTTAAGATCACCTTTAACTCTAGACATATAATCACTCAAGTGTTCAACCATATAAGCATTATGTTCCAATTGTCTACCAAAATAAGCATTGAAGTTCTCTTGTTTAACAATAAAATTATCAAACTCATCCAAGCAGTGACTAGCAGACTTATTATGAGGAATATCACCTTCATCAAATCTATAGAGAGAATTTACCTTTACTACCCGTGTCGGGTTATCAAGACCATGTATCTCTTCAATAGGTGGTAAATTCTTGACATCTTTAGATTTAATACCTTTTTCTTTCATAGATTTCTTTGCCTCTTGCATATCTTCAGGACTAAGAAATGGAATACCTCTTTTCTTCGGAGTTGTCTTAGGAGTTGGTACAAGAAGCCTCCAATCATTATCATTACTCAATACATTATTCAATAGCAATTCAGCTTGCTCAACAGTTCTTTCCCTGAAAACACAACCAACGCAACTATCTACGTGGTATCCGGAAGCATTGGTTTGTCCTTTATAAAAGATATCAAGTATTTCATTTTTCTTGAGAGGATGATCAGGAAAAGCATTAAGTAATTGGAGAAGCCTCCCCCAAGCTTGTGGGAGACTCTCTTCTTCAATTTGCACAAAATAAAATATTTCCCGCAAGGCAGCTTGTTTCTTGTGAGCAGGGAAATATTTTGCAGAGAAGTAATAAATCATATCCTGGGGACTATGCACACAATCAGGAGCAAGAGAATTAAACCATATCTTAGCATCACCCTTTAATGAGAAAGGAAACAATTTAAGAATATTGTAAGAGCGAATTTTTTTCCTCATGAGTAAATAGGGTGGCTATGTCATTCAATTTAGTAAGATGTGCCACAATAGTTTAAGATTCATAGCCATAGAAAGGATCAAATTCAACCAAAGTAATTAAATCAGGATCGACAGAGAATTCATAATCCTTATTAGTAATATAGATAGGTGAAGTAGCAAAAGTAGGGTCATATTGCATTCTAGCATTCAAAGACTTTTCTTCCAGCTTAGCTAACAATTTCTTAAGATCATATCTATTATTGCAAGCAAGAAAATCTCTAGCAGTTTCTTCATCCATAATATAACCATCAGGTACAACAGGCAATTCATATCTTGGGGGAGAATCTTCATCATCACTTTCATTAATATCATCAGTTTCAGTAATTTCATTCTCTCTAACCCTAGCAAGTTGTTCATCTAGATATTCACCTAGTGGCACATTATTATCAAGTAGAGAAGTAGTATCATCATAAACATCATGCATAGCAGAAGTGGCATCATCAGTAACATGCGACATATCAGAATCAATAGCAGGTGTAGGTGTCACAAGTTTACTCAAAACAGAAGGTTCGAGTGCAGAGCTAGATGGCAGTTCCTTACATCCCCTCGTAGTTGAGGGAAAAATCTTGGTTCTTCAATCTTTCAAATTCCTCATAGTGATTAACAGATATAAAACCCAAGTGACTCAAAGAATAGAGCTATGCTCCCTGGCAACGGCGCCAGAAAAAGGTCTTGATAACCCACAAGTATAGGGGATCGCAACAGTTTTTGAGGGTAGAGTATTCAAGGCAAATTTATTGATTCGACAGAAGGGGAGCCAAAGAATATTCTCAAGTATTAGCAGCTGAGTTGTCAATTCAACCATTCCTGATAGACTTATATCTACAACAAAGTATTTATTAGCAAAGTAGTATGGAAGTAACGGTAACGGTGGCAAAAGTAACAGTAGAAGTTTTGTAGCAATCGTAACAGTGGCAATGGAGAAGTAAGTTAGCAAAGATCAATATATGAAAAGCTCATAGGAAATGGATCAGTGATGGATAATTATGTCGGGTGTAATTGATCATGCAACAGTAATAACATAGGGTGACACAGAACTAGCTCCATTTAATCAATGTAATTTAGGCATGTATTCTGAATATAGTCATGCGTGCTTATGGAAAAGAACTTGCATGACATCTTTTGTCCTACCCTCTCGTGGCAGCGAGGTCCTATTGGAAACTAAGGGATATCAAGGCCTCCTTTTAATAGAGTATCGTACCAGAGCATTAGCACTTAGTGAATACATGAACTCCTCAAACTACGGTCATCACCGGGAAGTGTCCCGACTATTGTCACTCCGCGGTTTGCCGGATCATAACACGTAGTAGGTGACTATAACTTGCAAGACAGGATCAAGAACACTCATATATTCATGAAACAATAATAGGTTCAGATCTGAAATCATGACACTCGGGCCCTAGTGACAAGCATTAAGCATGGCAAAGTCATAGCAACATCAATCTTAGAACATAATGGATACTAGGGATCAAACCCTAACAAAACTAACTTGATTACATGGTAAATCTCATCCAACCCATCATCGTCCAGCAAGGCTACGATGGGATTACTCATGCACGGCGGTGAGCAACATGAAATTGGTGATGGAGGATGGTTGATGATGACGATGGCGACAGATTCCCCTCTCTGGAGCCCCGAACGGACTCCAGATCAGCCCTCCCGAGGAAGAACAGGGCTTGGCGGTGGCTCTGTATCGTAAAATGCGATGAATCCTTCTCTCTGATTTTTTTCTCCTCGAACGTGAATATATGGAGTTGGAGTTGAGATCGGTAGAGGTCCAGGGGTCCCATGAGGCAGGGGCGCGCCCTAGGGGGGCACCCCCACCCTCGTGGATAGGGTGTGGGCCCCTTTCTGTTGATTCTTTTGCCAATATTTTTTATTGATTCCAAAATGTGACTCTGTTTAGTTTCAGGTCATTCTGAGAACTTTTATTTCTGCACAAAAATAACACCATGGCAATTCTGCTGAAAACAGCATCAGTCCGAGTTAGTTCCATTCAAATCATGCAAGTTGGAGTCCAGAACAAGGGCAAAATCATTTGGAAAAGTAGATACGTTGGAGACGTATCAGGGAACTGTGAAGAAAAGAGGTATTCTATTTCTCAGTCCTGAAAATATGCAAGACGCAAAGAAATCTATGAAAGAAAAAGGTATTAAAGCTGAAGATGTTAAGAATTTACCACCTATTCAAGAAATACATGGTCTTGATATCCCAATACATGTAGTAAAGGTAAACTCTCTTTATAGATTTGACGAAAGTGGTATTCCTTATAATAAGTTTTCTAGTCAATGCATGGATGCATTTGATAACTTTATTGTGAAGCAAGAAAACTTCAATGCTTATGTTAGTAGACAATTGAAATGAAATGCTTATATGGTTGAACACTTGAGTGACTATATGTCTAGAGTTAAAGATGATCTTAAACTTGTTTGTAAACATGCTTCCATGGTTAAAATTCAAGTAGAACAAGTTCTCAAGGCACAAAATAATTTGTTGAATGAGTTGAATAGTAAGAATAAGGATCATGCTGTTAGAGTTATGACTAGATGTGGTAAAATGACTCACGAACCTTTGTATCCTGAGGGTCATATTGAGAGAGTAGAATATGCATCTCAGAGAATTAATGTTGAATCACCTAGTTCATCTAAAAAGAAAACTGATAGGACTTTCTAGTGAACCTGTTGTAGACACACCTGAGAATCTAAATGATATTCCTATTTCTGATGCTGAAACACAATCTGGTGATGAACATGAACCTAGTGATAATGTTAATGATGGTGTTCATATTGACGCTCAACCTAGTAATGATAATGATGTGGAATTAAACCTGTCGTTGATCTTGAGAACCCACAACCTAAGAATAAAAGATATGATAAAAGAGACTTCGTTGCGAGAAAACATGGTAAAGAAAGAGAACCATGGATTCAGAAACCCATGCCCTTTCCTCCTAAACCATCCAAGAAAAAGGATGATGAGGAATTTGAACACTTTGTGAAATGCTTAGACATGTCTTTTTGCGTATGTGTTTGACAGATATTCTGAAAATGTCTCCTTATGCTAAGTATATGACGGACTTTGTTATTCTTGATATGCCCGAGGACGACAGTATGTCGATTATCCTTGGTAGACCCTTTTTGAATATTGTATGGGCTATTATTGATCGCAACATGGGCAATGTCACTTTTCATGTTAATGGTAATGAGTATACGGTACACTTTCCGAAGAAACAACCTCAAGTGAATAGTATCAACTCTATTGGGGAAATTCCAACAGTTGTTATTGGAGGTTTTAAATTCCCTTTTTCCTACTGTCAAGAAGAAATATAATATTCTTATTGTCGGGGACATGCATATCCCTGATACGTCTCCGTCGTATCTACTTTTCCAAACACTTTTGCCCTTGTTTTGAACTCTAACTTGCATGATTTGAATGGAACTAACCTGGACTGACGCTGTTTTCAGCAGAACTGCCATGGTGTTATTTTTGTGCAGAAATAAAAGTTCTCAGAATGACATGCAAATCTATGGAGGCACTTTTCAGAATTAATAAAAAATAATGGCAAAAGAATTAACGTCAGGGGGCCCACACCCTGGTCACGAGGGTGGGGGGCGCGCCCCCTCCCCTAGGGCGCACCCCCCTGCCTCGTGGGCCCACCTCAACTCCAACTCCATATATTTGCTTTCGTGGAGAAAAAAATAAGAGAAGAAGGGTTCATCGGATTTAACGATACGGAGCCGCCACCAAGCCCTGAAACCTCTCGGGAGGGCTGATCTAGAGTCCATTCGGGGCTCCGAAGAGGGGAATCCGTCGCTGTCATCATCATCAACCATCCTCCATCGCCAATTTTCCTGATGCTCACCACCGTGCGTGAGTAATTCCATCGTAGGCTTGCTGGACGGTGATGGGTTGGATGAGATTTACCATGTAATTAAGTTAGTTTTGCTAGGGTTTGATCCCTAGTATCCACTATGTTCTGAGATTGATGTTGCTATGACTTTGTTATGCTTAATGCTTGTCACTAGGGCCCGAGTGCCATGATTTCAGATCTGAACCTATTATGTTTTCATGAATATATGTCAGTTCCTGATCCTATCTTGCAAGTCTATAGTCACCTATTATGTGTTATGATCCGTTAACCCCGAAGTGGCAATAATTGGGATACTTACCGGTGATGACCGTAGTTTGAGGATTTCATGTATTCACTAAGTGTTAATGCTTTGGTCCGGTTCTCTGTTAAAAGGAGGCCTTAATATCCCTTAGTTTCCATTAGGACCCCACTGCCATGGGAGGGTAGGACAAAAGATGTCATGCAAGTTCTTTTCCATAAGCACGTATGACTATATTCGGAATACATGCCTACATTACATTGATGAACTGGAGCTAGTTCTGTGTCACCCTATGTTATAACTATTACATGAGGAATCGCATCCTACATAATTATCCATCACCTATCCAATGCCTACGAGCTTTTCACATATTGTTCTTTGCTTAGTTACTTTACCGTTGCCACTGTTACAATTACTACAAAGCCGCTACTGTTACTTTTGCCATTGTTACCATTACTTCCATATTACTTTGCTACTAAGTACTTTGTTGCAGATACTAAGTTATCCAGGTGTGGTTGAATTGACAACTCAACTGCTAATACTTGAGAATATTCTTTGGCTCCCCTTGTGTCGAATCAATAAATTTGGGTTGAATACTCTACCCTCGAAAACTGTTGCGATCCCATATACTTGCGGGTTATCAAGACTATTTTCTGGCGCCGTTGCCGGGGAGTATAGCTCTATTCTCTGAGTCACTTGGGATTTATATCTGCTGATCACTATGAATAACTTGAAAGATCAAAGAACTAAAATTTATCCCTCAACTACGAGGGGAGGTAAGGAATTGCCAGCTAGCTCTGCACTTGGTTCTCCTTCCGTTATGAGTAAACTTGCGACACCTAAACCTGCTTCTGCTATTAATTCTGATATGTTGCATGTTATTGATGATGCCTCTTCTACTATGCATGATACTTGTGATGAAACTACTTCTATGCTTGATACTACTGTGCCATTAGGTGAATTTCTTGATGAACAACTTGCTAGGGCTAGGGAGAATGAAATTATTGAAACTGATAATATTGATGATAGTGATGATGAAGGTTCTCCACCTAAATATGAATTGTCTGTTGTTCCTGAGGGTTATGTTATGGATGAAGAAACTGCTAGAGATTTTCTTGCTTGCAATGATAGATCAGATCTTAATAAATTATTAGCTAAGCTGAAACAAAAGACTCGGATTGCTAGAATGAAACATGACCCTGCTTTTGCTACTTCCCCTATCTTTGTTACTGATAAGGATTATGAATTCTCTGTTGATCCTGAGATAATTACTTTAGTTGAATCTGATCCTTTCTATGGCACTGAATCTGAAACTGTAGTGGCACATCTTACTAAGTTAATTGATATAGCCACCCTGTTTACTAATGATGAGAAATCCCGCTATTATTATATCCTTAAAATATTTCCTTTCTCATTAAACGGCGATGCTAAGACATGGTTTAATTCTCTTGATCCCGGTTGTGTGCATAGTCCCCAGGATATGATTTACTACTTCTCTGCTAAATATTTCCCTGCTCATAAGAAACAAGCTGCCTTAAGGGTAATATATAATTTTGTGCAAATCAAAGAAGGGAGTCTCCCACAAGTTTGGGGGAGGCTTCTCCGATTACTTAATACTTTGCCTGATCATCCTCTTGAGAAAAATGAAATACTTGATATCTTCTATAATGGACTAACCGATGCTTCCAAGGACCACCTGGATAGTTGTGCTGGTTGTGTTTTCAAGGACAGCATAGCCGACCAAGCTGAATTGCTATTAAATAATATGTTGGCAAATGAAATAATTGGGCACCTCCTGAACCAACTCCTAAGCCAACTCCAAAGAAACGAGGTGTTCTATTTCTCAGTCCTGAAGATATGCAAGAGGCAAAGAAATCTATGAAAGAGAAAGGTATTAAAGCCGAAGATGTTAAAAATTTACCTCATGTTGAAGAAATTCATGGCCTCAATATACCACCAAAAGAAATACAAGGTCCTGATAACCCGACACAGGTAGTGAAGGTAAATTCTGTTTATAGATATGATAAAGTTGAAATCCCTTCTACTAAGTTTGCTAGCCAATGCATAGATGAATTTGATGATTTTATGGATAAACAAGCAAATTTCAATGATTATGTCAGTAGACAATTGAAAAATAAGGCTTATATGATTGGACGCTTGAGTGATTATATGTCTAGAGTTAAGGGTGAACTTAAACTCACTAGTAAACATGTCTCTATGGACACTACTCAAGCCGAATAAGTACTTAAGGCTCAGAATGAATTGCTTGATGAACTAAATAATAAACATGATTTTGCTGTTAGAGTGGCTACTAGAACTGGTAAAATGACTCAGGAACCTTTGTATCCTGACGGCCACCCTAAGAGGATAGAACAAGATTCTCAGAAAAATAATTTAGATGCTCCTAGTCCCTCTAAAAAGAAGAAAAGGAAAAATGATAGGACTTTGCATGCTTCTAGTGAACCTATTGTAGAAACACCTGAGAATCCTAATGATACTTCTATCTCTGATGCTGCAACACAATCTCGAGACGAACATAAACCTAATGATAATGCTAATAATGATGTTCATGTAGATGCTCAACCTAGCAATACCAACGATATAGAAATTGAACCTGTTGTTGATCTTGATAACCCACAATCAAGAAATCAACATTATGATAAGAGAGACTTTGTTGCTAGGAAACATGGTAGGGAAAGAGAACCATGGGTTCAGAAACCCATGCCTTTTCCTCCTAAACCATCCAAGAAAAAGTATGATGAGGACTTTGAGCGCTTTGCTGAAATGATTAGACATATTTTCTTACGCACGTGCTTAACCGATATGCTTAAAACAAACCCTTATGCTAAATACATGAAAGATATCATTACAAATAAAAGAAAAATACATGAAGCTGAAATCTCCACCATGCTTGCCAACTATACCTTTAAGGGTGGAATACCTAAGAAACTTGGTGATCCCGGAGTACCCACTATACCATGCTCCATCAAAAGAAATTATGTTAAAACTGCCTTATGTGATCTAGGAGCCGGTGTTAGTGTTATGCCTCTTTCCTTATACCGTAGACTTGAATTAAGTAAGTTGACACCTACTGAGATATCTTTGCAAATGGATGATAAATCAACTGCTATACCTGTCGGCATTTGTGAGGATGTGCCTGTTGTTGTTGCGAATGTTACTATATTAACCGACTTTGTCATTCTTGATATTCCTGAGGATGACAGTATGTCGATTATCCTTGGTAGACCCTTTTTAAATACTGCAGGTGCTGTTATTGATTGCAACAAAGGCAATGTCACCTTCCATGTTAATGGTAATGAGCATACGACACACTTTCCAAGGAAACAACCTCAAGTTCACAGCATAAATTCTATTGGGAAAATTCCATCAATTATACTTGGAGGTTTTGAATCTCCTCTTCCTACTGCAAAGAAAAAGTATGATATTCTTATTATTGGGGATGTTCATATCCCCGTTGAGGTAACCTAGTGTCACTTTGAAATTTCTGCGATTTCATGTGATTCGGAATGAGTTTGTTAACAAGACTTGATCAACCTTGTTACTGGATTCCTTTTGATGAGCATGAGATGGATGAAGTTAGAAGGCACAACCTTTTGTACCCTCTCTTTACTTTCTATTACTTAGAATAAATAAAGTAGAAATAGTATATTTTGTCTGTTTTCTGAATTATCCATGCAATAAAAAATATCCTAAAAATAAAAGTTCTCCAAATGCCATGCCAATTTAATATGATTTTTTCTAGAATATTTGAGAATATTTGGCAGTGAGAACACAACAGAGGGAGCAAGCACCTGGCCATGAGGGTCCAGGGTGTGCCCACCCCTATAGGGCACGCCCTCCTGTCTCGTGGGCCCATGGTGGGCCCCCTCCACTTATTCCTGCACCCACACACTCCATCTTCCTCCCAAAAAAATCACTACCTAGCTCAAGCACGAGTTCCAGCTCGTTTTGCTGCCATTTTCAATCTCCTTGCTCAAAGCTCCATTTACAAAACTGCTTTGGGGGATTGTTCTTTGGTATGTGACTCCCCCAATGATCCAATTAGTTTTTGCTCTAGTGCTTTATTCATTGCAAATTCTTGCTGCTTAGGTGACCCTGTTCTTGAGCTTGCATGTTAAATTTATGAGGTCCCAAGTAACTCTAATGCATGATAGAGGCTCTAGGCATTTGTGGGAGTAGTTGCTATGAATTATATTGAGTTTGTTTTACTTTTATTTTGAGTCACTAAAATTTTCAGAAATTTTTCAGAGGAAGAAATATGTTAAGGAAAATGTACCAAGGTGGTTCCTCAAGGAAGAAAGGACCCCGGCTCGCGATACGTGAGAAGGACGACAAACCACCAAGGGAAGCTGATGTGCGGCCTTGTGAATGGCCGTCAGAGCAGTTTATGGTCGAAGCGGGCATCAAGGATGAATTTGATGCATATGTGCGTAATGCCGACCTTGAGGAATTCATGCAAGATAAGTGCCCTCAATACCAATACTTAACTGATTCATTTGTGAGAAGGTTTAAATTTACATCCTCGTGCAATTCTCAAAGTGTCCTAAATCATATACCATGGACTTAGAAGATTTTACTACTGCTTGTAAACTCCCGCACTGGGGAAGTGTCAATGAACCTAGTAAATCTGAATATAAATACTTTCTTGCTAGTATTACTGTGGGAGAATCTAGAAAAATAGCACAAGCTACCATAGGGAGCATTCATTTTCCTACTATACATTATTTTGCTCTCTTCATTGGTAGATGCATTAACAGTAAAGATGAAGCATGTCACATGTGTGTTCCTGATCTTTGTGCTCTCAAGAGTGTTGTATTAGGTGATAAACAAGACAAGTTGGGAGCAATTGTTGCACGTAGGCTGCATCATAATGGTTTAGCCGGAGACTTGTTTGGGGAAATTTATGCAACCCGTTTGGCTAATTATCTTGATATACCTATACATGAAAATGATTCCCGCTTATTTAGATTATAATGCCATGGTTAGTCATCATTTTCTTGAGAGGGATGAACAATTCCTCCAGTATCGACTAATCTTTGACAGACGTCGTGCTGTCCATATTACTCTCCCTGCTCCTGTCCTTTTTGATTATTAGGCAAAAAGAAGATATGTTATCACCAGGGAGGAGGCAAACGAGTATGAGAGAAGAGCGGAGGCAGCTCGCCGCCAAGCTGCAGCTCAGGAGGCAATGGCTGCTGCATCTCAGTACGACCCCAATTACAACTATGGATATCAGCCAGGCTACCCATGACCATAGACCAACTTAGGCCAAAAGCCTAAGCTTGGGGGAGTACGTATTCCTAACTGACTTTACATTCATGTTCACACAATCATTCTAGCATCGGTGCTCATACTCTTTCATTGTACTATCCATGCTAGTTTAATTTCTTTTTCCTGCTTTCTTCTCATGTGTTAGATAAACCTTAAGAAAAAGAAAAAATAGTTAGTTTAATTTCCATGCCTGTAGTAATAATAATTAAAAGAAAAACTCAAAAAGATTTCTCGTTCTTCTTTTGCTTGTTGGGAGCTTTCCCGTGTAAATAGTTTTATTTGTTTTTCTTTTTCCTTTGGGGTCGAGAGGAGAAGACTATAATGAAAATGTCTAAGTGGCTCTCACATGCATAATTCATTTACCTTAACCAAGAGCCCATACTACTTTGGCTTCTCTCTTGAAATGAATGCTTGCAGATTCCAGCTTAGTCCAATGCACGTGCACTATTATTATTATCCACATCGTTCGGTCGTGCAAGTGAAAGGCAATGATGATGATATATGATGAAATGATTGGGATGAGAGAAGATGGTATGAACTCAACCTCTCTTGTTTTTGTAAATATGATTAGCTAATCGTTCCTGATTCAGCTTATTATGAATAAACATGTTTGCAATGACAATTAGAGATTGTAGTTGCTTATGCCATGCTTAATTAGCTATGAGTTATAATGGTTTACCTTGCATGCCAACATGATATTAAAATGGTTGTGATGTGGTATAATAGGGTGGTATCCTCCTTTGAATGAATTGAGTGACTCGACTTGGCACATGTTCACGCATGTAGTTGAAACAAAATTCAATATAGCCTTCACTATATTTATGTTCATGGTGGATTATATCCTACTCATGCTTGCACTCAGTATCTATTAATTTTAATGCATGTTCATGACTCTTGTCGCTCTCATAGTTGGTCGCTTCCTAGTCTCTTTCTAGCCTTCTCTTGTACTAAGCGGGAATACTACTTGTGCATCCAAACTCCATAAACCCCAAAGTTATTCCATATGAGTCCACCATACCTTCCTATATGCGGTATCTACCTGCCGTTCCAAGTAAATTTGTATGTGCCAAACTCCAAACCTTCAAATGAAATTCTGTTTTGTATGCTCGAACAGCTCATGTATCAACTAGGGCTATCTGTATCTTCCATGCTAGGCGGGTTATTCTCAAGAGGAGTGGACTCCGCTCCTCATTCATGAGAAAATGGCTGGTCACCGGGATGCCCAGTCCCATGCTCAAATTAAATCAAAATAATTAAACAAAACTCCCCAAGGATTGTTGTCAGTTGGAGGCACCCATTGTTACGGGCAAGCCATGGATTGATGCTTGTTTGTGGAGGGGGAGTATAAAACTTTACCATTCTGTTTGGGAACCGCCTATAATGTGTGTAGCATGGAAGATATCGAGATCTGATAGTTGTTATGTTGACAGTGAAAGTATACCGCTCAAAATGCTATTATCTCTGTTTTAAAAATCGAGCTCTAGCACCTCTACGAATCCCTGCTTCCCTCTGCGAAGGGCCTATCTATTTAATTTTATGTTGAGTCATCACCCTCTTATTAAAAAGCACCCGCTGGAGAGCACCGCTGTCATTTGCATGCATTACTATTAGTTTATATTGGGTATGACTATGACTGGATCTCTTTTACCATGAATTACAATGTTTAGTCAGACCTTGGTCTTTAAAGGTGCTCTGCATTTATGTTTTGCGGTCTCAGAACGGGCTAGCGAGATACCATCTTGTTATATCATATTATGATTGTTTTGAGAAAGTGTTGTCATCCGAGTTTTATTATTATTGCTCGCTAGTTGATTATGCCATTGATATGAGTAAACATGAGACCTAAGTGCTATTGTGAATGTGGTTAGTTATAATGTTTGTTGCAAACTTGAATGCTAGCTTTACATATTTACAACAACAAGAGCAAACAGACTTTGTAAAAGTTTTTCTTTATCACTTTCAGTTTATCAACTGAATTGCTTGAGGACAAGCAAAGGTTTAAGCTTGGGGGAGTTGATACGTCTCCGTCGTATCTACTTTTCCAAACACTTTTGCCCTTGTTTTGGACTCTAACTTGCATGATTTGAATGGAACTAACCCAGACTGACACTGTTTTCAGCAGAACTGCCATGGTGTTATTTCTGTGCAGAAATAAAAGTTCTCCGAATGACCTGCAAATCCACGGAGGCACTTTTCAGAATTAATAAAAAATACTGGCGAAAGAATTAATGTCTGGGGGCCCACACCCTGGTCACGACGGTGGGGGGTGTGCCCCCTCCCCTAGGGCGCGCCCCCTGCCTCGTGGGCCTCCTAGACGTCCACCGACCTCAACTCCAACTCCATATATTTGCTTTTGCAGAGAAAAAAATAAGAGAAGAAGGATTCATCGCGTTTTACGATACGGAGCCGCCGCCAAGCCCTAAAACCTCTCAGGAGGGCTGGTCTGGAGTCCGTTCAGGGCTCCGGAGAGGGGAATCTGTCGCCGTCGTCATCATCAACCATCCTCCATCACCAATTTCATGATCCTCACCGTCGTGCATGAGTAATTCCATCATAGACTTGCTGGACGGTGATGGGTTGGATGAGATTTACCATGTAATTAAGTTAGTTTTGTTAGGGTTTGATCCCTAGTATCCACTATGTTCTGAGATTGATGTTGCTATGACTTTTCTATGCTTAATGCTTGTCACTAGGGCCCGAGTGCCATGATTTCAGATCTGAACCTATTATGTTTTCATGAATATATGTGAGTTCTTGATCCTATCTTGCAAGTCTATAGTCACCTATTATGTGTTATGATCCGTTAGCCCATAAGTGAATAATCGGGATACTCTCCAGTGATGACCGTAGTTTGAGGAGTTCATGTATTCACTAAGTGTTAATGCTTTGGTCCGGTTCTGTATTAAAAGGAGGCCTTAATATCCCTTAGTTTACATTAGGACCCCGCTGCCACGGGAGGGTAGGACAAAAGATGTCATGCAAGTTCTTTTCCATAAGCACGTATGACTATATTCGGAATACTTGCCTACATTACATTGATGAACTGGAGCTAGTTCTGTGTCACCCTATGTTATAACTATTACATGAGGAATCACATCCGACATAATTATCCATCACCGATCCAATGTCTACGAGCTTTTCACATATTGTTCTTTGCTTAGTTACTTTACCGTTGCCACTATTACAATTACTACAAAACTACTACTATTACTTTTGCCATTGTTACTGTTACTTCCATATTACTTTGCTACTAAATACTTTGCTGCAGATACTAAGTTATCTAGGTGTGGTTGAATTGACAACTCAACTGCTAATACTTGAGAATATTCTTTGGCTCCCCTTGTGTCGAATCAATAAATTTGGGTTGAATACTCTACCCTCGAAAACTGTTGCGATCCCCTATACTTGTGGGTTATCAATCCCCGTTGAGGTACCTAGTGTTATATGAAGATTCTTTGGTTTCATGTCATTCGGAAGAAGTTTGTTAATAAGACTTGATCAACCTTATTGATGGAGTCCTTTTGACGAGCATGAGATGGATGAATTTAGTAAACACAACTTTCTGTACCCACTTTTTATTCTCAGTTACTTAGAATAAATAAAGCAAAAATAATTTTTTTTCTGTTTTCTGAATTATCCATGCAATAAAAAATGTCCGAAAAATATAAGTTCTCCAAATGCCCTGAAAATTTAGTATGATTTTTTCTGTAATATTTAAGAATTTTTGGCACTGAACACACACCAGGGGGCAGCGCCAGTGGGCTACAAGCCCACAGGATGCACGCACCCCATGGGTGCACCTAGGTGGCTCGTGGGTCCCATGTGGGTCCCCCTCACTTATTCCAGCACCCATCCACTCTGTCTTCCTCAAGAAAAAATTCCACCATTGCTCAAACCCGTGTTCTAGCTCATTTTGCTGCCATTTTTTATCTCCTTGCTCAAAGCTCCATTTGCAAAACTATTTTGGGAGATTGCCCATTGGTATGTGACTCTTCCATTGGTCCAATTAGTTTTTGCTCTAGTGCTTTATGTATTGCAAATTTATGCTGCCATGGTGACCAGGTTCTTGAGCTTGCATGTCAAATTTATATGGTCCAAAGTAGTTTTGTTTCATGATAGAGCTTCTAGATGCTTGTAGGAGTAGTTGCTATTACTTTTGTTGAGTTTGGTTCACTTCTATTTTGAGTCGCTAAAAATTTCAGAAATTTTTCAAAGAAAGAAAATGTTGAGGAAAGTGTTCCAAGGTGGTTCCTCAAAGAAGAAATCTCCGAGGCTTGCACTACGTGAGCCAGACCTTGAACCACCAAGGGGTGCTCAAGTCCAACCTTGCGAATGGCCGCTGGATAATTTCATGAATCATGCAGGTTTCAAGAAGGAATTTGATACGTATGTGCACAACATGGGCCTGACAGACTTCGTCTCAGATAAGTGTTTACAATATAACAACCTCACTGATTCCTTTGTGCAGAGATTTGAGTATTCAGACCGTTGAGGTACGCAATCCTTTTTGTTTGATCTTTATGATAAGTCGTATCACATGGATCTTGAGGAGTTTTGTGAGGCTTGTAAAATTCCACACTGGGGCACTTGCATGAACCACGTACATCTGACTGTTTGGGGTTCCTTGCTAGCATTACAGTAGGAGAAACTAGAGCTATAAGACAAGCTACTATTGGGAGCATTCACTTTCCTGCTTTACATTACTTTGCTCTCTTCGTAGGTAGATGTATCAATGCTAAACATGATCATAGCCATCTTTGTGCTTCTAATTTGATTGTCCTTAAAAGCGCGGTAATGAATGATAGAAAATATAACCTAGGGGCTATTATTGCGCGTCGATTACACAACAATGTTAAAGAATGGGATTTCTTTGGTGGGATTTATGCCACCCATTTAGCTAATTATCTTGGGGTATCGATGAAGGAGAATGACATTGAGTTACCACTAGCTTTTCTTCATTATAATGCTATGGTACGCTACAAGTTTCTTGAGAGGAATGAACAGTCCCTCTTGTACCAACTGATCTTTGACAGGCAGCATGCTGTCCATATTACCCTTCCTGCTCCTGCCTTCTTTAACTTTTAGGTAAAAGGGAGATACTTTATAACTAGAGAGGAAGCAAACGAGTATGAGAGAGAGGTGAAGGCCGCTCGTTTCCATGCTACAGCCCTTTAGGTAGTAGCTGCTGCATCCCAGTACAACCCCGACTATAACTTTGGATATCCACCAGGCCAGCCGTGGCCCTAGACCAACTTAGGCCAAAAGCCTAAGCTTGGGGGAGTACATATTTCTCACCCACATTACATTCATGTTCACACACTCATTCCAGTTGTCGGTGTTCATACTTTATCATTTTATTATCCATGTTAGTTTATTTTTCTCGCTTTCTTCTTGCGTGTTTGGAAAAAACTTTGAGAAAATACAAAAAATTAGTTCTAATTTCTTTCTAGTTTAATTAGTTGTAGTATTAAAAGAAAACTCAAAAATATTTCTCATTCTTCTTTTGCTTGTTGGGAGCTTTCCCGTGTAGATAGTTTTTCTTGTTCTTATTTTGCTTTCTTCAGAAAAAAACAAAAAACTCAAAAAATATTTCAATGTGTTTCTTTCAAATTATTTTTCTTTTCTTTGGGTCGTAAGGATAAGATCACGATCAAAATGTTGAGTGGCTCCCATATGCATTATTGTTGATCTAACAAAGAGCCCATATTACTCTGTCTTCTCCTTTGATAAATGTTTGCAGATTTCAACTTAGTCCAAAGCACGTGCACTTTTATTATCATTCACACCGTATGCTCATGCAAGTGAAAGGCAATAATGACTATATATGATGAAATGGTTGAGATGAGGAAAAGCTGGTATGAACTCGACCAATTTTGTTTTTGTAAATATGATAAGCTCATTGTTCTTGATTCATCTCATTATGAATGAAACATGTTTGCAATGACAACCAGAGATTATAGTTACTCATGCTATGCTTAATTAGCTAGGAGTGTATAATGGTTTGTCTTGAGTGCCAACATGCATTTTAAAATGGTTATGATGTAGTATGATAGGATGCAATCCTCCTGTGAATGATTCAAGTGGCTTGACTTGAAACATGTTCACACATGTAGTTGAAACAAAATAAACATAGCCTCCATGATATTTATGTTCATGGTGATTTATATCCTACTCATGCTTGCACTCAATGTTGATTAATCTCAATGCATGTTTATGACCATTGTTGTTCTCTAGTTGGTCGCTCCTCAATCTTTTGCTAGCCTTCACTTGTACTACGCGGTAATACTACTTGTGCATCCACTTCCATAAACCCAAAGTTGTTCCATATGAGACCACCATACCTACCTATATGCAGTATTTACCTACGTTGCAAGTAAATTTGCATGTGCCAAACTCTAAACCTTCAAATAATAATCTGTTTTGTATGCCCGAATTGCTCATGTAGCGACTGGGGGCTGTCATATCTTCCATGCTAGGTGGGTTATTCTCACGATGAGTGCTTATTCACTTGCCATTCACGAGAAAGTGGCTGGTAATCGGGATGCCAAGTCCCATGCTCGAAATCAAATCAAAATATAATTTCAAACAAAACTCCCCCATGACTGTTGCTGGTATGGACCGTACCCGTTGTTTCGGATCAGCCATGGACTGTGCTTGCTGGTGGAGGGGCGGTAAAAATTTAACATTCTGTTTGGGAACCGCCTATAATGTATTTAGCATGGAAGATACCGAGAACTCTTGGTCATTGCATTGACAATGAAAGCATATTGCTCAAAATTATATTTATCTCTGTTTTAAAAGCTCGAGCTATGGCACCTTTGCAAATCCCTACTTCCCTATGTGAAGGGCTTATCTATTTACTTTTATTGTTGAGTCATTGTCCTCTTATAAAAAGCTGCAGCTAGAGAGCACCACTATCATTTGTATGCTTTGTTATTAATTGATATTGAGTATGAGTGTGACTGGATCTCTTTTGCGATGAATTGCAATGTCTAGTCAGTCCTTGATCTTCACGGGTGCTCTGCATTTATGTTTTGCGGTCTCAGAAAATGGCTAGCGAGATACCACTTTGTCATACTATATCATGATTATTTTTAAAAAGTGTTGTCATCCGAGATTTGTTATTATTGCTTAGTTCATTATGCCATTGATTTGAGTAAATGTGAGACCTAAATGTTATTGTGAATATGGTTAGCTCATAACCTTTGCTAAAAACCTGAACATCAGTTAGACATATTTACAACAACAGGATCAAACAGAGTTTGTAAAAGTTTTTCTTTGTCACTTTCAATTTGTCAACTGAATTGCTTGAGGACAAGCAATGGGTTAAGCTTGGGGGAGTAGATACATCTCCATCGTATCTACTTTTCCAAACTCTTTTGCCCTTGTTTTGGACTCTAATTTGCATGGAACTAACTCGGAATGACGCTACTTTCAGCAGAATTGCCTTGGTGTTATTTTTGTGCAGAAATAAAAGTTCTCAGATTGACTTGAAAACTTACGGAGAATATTTTTGGAATTAGTAAAAAATACTGGCGAAAGAATCAACCAGAGTGGGTCCACCCACTAGCCACAAGCCTGGGGGCGCCCCCCTGGGGCGCGCCTAGGTGGCTTGTGGACCCCCTGGACCTCTTCCGAGCCTAATTCCAACGCTATAGATTCACATCTGGGGAAAAACAAGAAGGATTCATCATGTTTTACGATACAGAGCCGCCGCCGCCTCCCGTTCTTCCTCGGGAGTGCTGATCTAGAGTCTATTTTGGGCTCCGGAGAGGGGAATCCATCGCCATCATCATCATCATCAACCTTCCTCCATCGCCAATTCCATGATGCTCACCGCCTGGAGTGAGTAATTCCTTCATAGGCTCGCTGGTCGGTGATGGGTTGGATGAGATTTATCATGTAATTGAGTTAGTTTTGTTAGGGTTTGATCCCTAGTATCCACTATGTTCTGAGATTGATGTTGCTACGACTTTGCTATGCTTAATGCTTGTCACTAAGGCCCGAGTGCCATGAATTCAGATCGGAACCCTTTATGTTTCCATGAATATATTTGTGTTCTTGATCCGATCTTGCAAGTTATAGACACCTATTATGAGTTATGATCCGCATACCCCAAGGTGACAATAATTGGGATTCTTTCCGGTGATTACCATAGTTTGAGGAGTTCATGTATTCACTAAGTGCTAATGCTTTGTTCCGGTTCTCTATTAAAAGGAGGACATAGTTTTCACTAGAGGCTTCTTTCTTGAAAGAACACATACGGTGGGTAAACAAATTACTATTGAGCAATTGATAGAAAAGTGCAAAGTTATGATGATATCTAAGGCAATGATCATGAATATAGGCATCACGTCCGTGACAAATAGACCGACTCCTGCCTGGATCTACTACTATTACTCCACACATCGACCCCTATCCAACATGCATCTAGTGTATTAAGTGCTATTTGAAATTTGTAGCGATGACACCTCGACGACATCAGTGGACGCGCACGCGCACAAGCAGGACCAGGGTGATGTCACCCGGCAGACGCCGCCACTTCAGAAGGTATTTTTGCGCCAACTGATTATGATGTCCAGATCTCGTGCCACTGCTCTTCACTAATTTTTCCGACTTGCATGCTTGTGCAGCTCCACCCAAGGTCATCTAGTTGGATGGCGAAGAGAGGTCCGACCCGCCCAACCCAAAGGCTGACAAGGAAATGGTGCCAGACATCGATGTGAACATGCAGGAGGCTTCTCCCCGCCGAGTGGAACGTGCTCCCCTGGCCAAGGTCGTCGCAAAGGCCACGGGGCCGAGCCCTTTGGCCCAGGGCAGCTCGGCTTCCGCGAATGTAGTGGTCCCGGCTTTGAGACCCACGCCAGCTCCTCCAAGCAAGTTAACTCCTGTGGTTGCGGTGGTTCTGGGTCTGAGACCTGCATCAACATCTTCATCAGTCCCCGCCACCTCTTTCCCCTTGTACCATGTCCCAGAAGACCATGTGGGGTGAGCAAGGAGGCCTTGATCCAGGTGGGGTTGATGTGCAGCCGTCTGATGGACGCCTATGACGCCAACGAGGCACTGCAGACCAACGTCCGAGTAAGTACCATTGTGAGTAAGATTTGTAGTCGAAGTTTTCTTCTTTTTTGGTTTCCTCCTCTATGATAGTATTTTGGTTAGTGGGTTTGCGCGGGCATACCTACTAGGTGTTTTTCGTCCAGTGGGGGCACGCTGAGTGCACCCACTGGGTGTAGTCCCCGAGGTCCTGTTGACTGGAAGCAGTCATCATGAGTCTTAGAACTTATGTTTTTTGAGGTAGTCGCTCTCACTCGAGTTCGGCTGGGGCATTTCCGAGTGTTTGCGATCCAGTGGGGGCACGCCGAGTGCACCTACTGGGTGTAGTCCCCGAGGCTACCATTGACTAAAAGAAGTCGATGATGGTCTTAGAACTGTGGCTTCACTACCCTGGGGCTGATTGTCATTAGTCTTTTTGTTTTTACCTCATCAACATGAGTCACTTTCTAGCGGGGGCACGCTGAGTGCACCCACTGGTTGTAGTCCCTGAGACTGTTGCCAATTGCAGGCAATTAGTGGTAGTCTTTAGAACTGTCGTGCGGCACTCGGGGCACTCATCCGTACTTGGCTGGCCGAGGTGTTATTCTGATGAGATGATAGATAGGATCTCCTTCATTCCTAACTCGGAGGCTAGCCGAATGAAAGGAGTTTAGAGTGTTGTTGTCCTCAACCTTCTTCATCATCGACTCTGTGGTCAACCAACTGACAATAGATCAGGGTGTTGTTATCCTCAATCTTCTCGATTGCTGACTCGATGGTCAGCAGACTAATACTAGGTCAGGGTGTTCTTGTCCTCAATCTTCTTAATTGACGACTCGGTGGTCAGTCGACCGATAGTAGAACATGGTGTTTTTTTCCTCAATCCGCTTCATCGTCGGCTCGGTGGTCAGCTAAAATTGTTATTGATTTTATCTCTATGCATTCCGACTATCTGTCTTTTGTATGGTGCGGAGAGCCTGTAAGCTGGGATCACACTACGCCACCCTGGAGAAGGAGGCGATATCGCTCTGAGTGTACCTGGATGCGAAGAAGCACAAGAGCACCCAATTGGAGAAGGAGAAGAAAACCCTGGGAGGTAAGTTGTCCCCTCCGGCTGGTCATCACACATTGTTTTCTCCTTTGATCTAAGTCACTCTGCTTCAATAGATGTTCGTAGCGAGAACATCCAACTCGTAAATAGGCTCAGGACTTCTATTTCTTTAGAAACCATGAAGCAGGCCTGGAGAACAAGGACAAGGAGCTGGCGCTAACCCAGAAGGAGGCCCGAACCAAGACCAAACTTGCTGAGGAGAAGCTGGCGTCAGTCGGCTGACACGTCTATGTTGTATCGATAATTTTTGATCGTTTCATGCCAATATTATACAACTTTCACATATTTTTGGCAACATTTTATATGATTTATTGGACTAACTTACTGATCCAGTGCCTAGTGCCAGTTCCTATTTGTTGCATTTTCTTGTTTCGCAGAAAATCCATATCAAACAAAGTCCAAACTCGATAAAAATTTACCGAGAATTATTTTGGAATATATGAGACTTGGAATCGAATGCAAATGGGGGCCCACAACCCCCACAAGACACCAGGGTGTGCCCCAAGGGCCAGGCGCGCCCTGGTGGGTTGTGCCCTCCTCAGATGTCGGTTGGATCTATACTTCGGGCGCAAGGAAGCTTATATCCGGAAAAAAACATGTTAAAATCTCAGTGCAATCGGAGTTGCGGTTATCCCGGAATATAAGAAACGATTTTCGGCCAGATCTGGGGAACATGAAACAAAAAGGGAAAAAAGAGGGAGATCCAATCTCGGAGGGGCTCCCGCTCCTCCACCGCCATGGAGCCATGGACCATAGGGGGAACTCTCCTCCCATCTAGGGGGGAGGCCAAGGAAGAAGAAGGAGGGGGAGGGAGTCCTAGATAAGGGGGTATCCGGATAGCCGGACTATATACTTTGGCCGGACTATTGGATTATGAAGATACAAGATTGAAGACTTTGTCCCGTGTCCGAATGGGACTCTCGTTTGCACGGAAGGCAAGCTTTGGATGATAGATCTCCTTCTCTGTAACCGACTCTGTGTAACCCTCGCCCCCTCTGATGTCTATATAAACCAGAGGGTTTAGTCCCTAGGACGACAATCATAATCATATGCTAGCTTCTAGGGTTTAGCCTCTACAATCTCGTGGTAGATCAACTCTTGTAATACTCATATCATCAAGATCAATCAAGCAGGAAGTAGGGTATTACCTCCATTGAGAGTGCCCGAACCTGGGTAAACATCGTGTCCCCAGCCTCCTATTACCATTAGCCTTAGACGCATAGTTCGGGACCCCCTACCTGAGATCCAACGGTTTTGACACCGGCATTGGTGCTTTCATTGAGAGTTCCTCTTTGCCGTCACTGTAAGACTCGATGGCTCCCTCAACCTTCAACAACGCAGTCCAGGGAGAAACTGTTCTCCCCGGACAGATCTTCGTGTTTGGCGGCTTTGCTCTGCGGGCCAACTCGCTTGGCCGTCTGGAGTGGATCGACCGCTACGCCCCTGGCCATCAGGTCAGGTTCGGAAACTTGAATTACACTCGATATCCGCGGAGACTTGATCTTCGATGGATTCGGGCCTGCATCAGGAGCGCCGAGCAGTCACGACGAGCACGACTTAAATCTGTTGTCGGACAGTATTCGGAATGTCGCCTCTGAAGCTGCTCTGGACCTAAATCTGGGGCAGATCGCGTCGTCCAAGGACGGGTGGATGGACCCCGCCACGTAGGCCGCATACTCTTAGGCGATAGAGCCGAACACAGATTCCGCCGTTAAGGGAATCTGCGTCACCGGACCCTCGGACTTGTGTCTGGATGTGGGTTCCGAACCGCGCGCGCCCGGGCCCATCGAGTCCGATTGGGCTCCAGCAATGGAGTTCACCGCCGCGGATATCTCTCAGAACTCCCCTTTTGGCGATGTGCTAAATTCGTTAAGGTCTCTCTCTCTGTCAGGAGATTCCTGGTCGAACTATGTCTGGCTTGAGTCGGAAGCAGGCGACGAAGAAATTCGTTACCCACCCACCACCCATTTAATAGCCACTATCGATGATTTGACCGATGTGCTTGACTTCGACTCCGAAGACATCGATGGTATAGACGATGATGCGGGAGAAGAACAGGAACCACCGCCCGCAGGGCGCTGGACAGCCACCTCTTCATATGATATATATATATATATATATATATATATATATATATATATATATATATATATATATATATATATGGTGGACACCCATAAAGAAAACACAGGCGATGAGGCAACAAAAGACAACCCCTCAGTAAAGAAATCAAAGCATGGGCGTCATCGGCGCCACTCTAAGCCCCGCCACAGCAATACCGGCACAGGAGACGAAAACATTCCGGATGGTGCCGAAGATGAATATAATCCCGAGCAAGCTGGCCCAGATGAACAGGCAACAGACGGAGACTTGAAGGTCGACAATTATATGCTTCTCTCCGAAGACGAGATAAGCTTGGGCGACGACGAATCCGGCGTGACTGAGGATCCCGTAGAGCAGAAGCGCTTCGAGCGCTGGCTTACAGCCACTACAAGAAGCCTGAAGAAGAAGCAACAATAGCTACAAGCAGACCATGATCTGCTAATAGACAGACGGACTGAGGTCCGGGCAGCCGAGGAATACGGACTCGAGCGCCGAACAAAATGTTACCAAAAGCGCAGGCTACTACCTCAATTCGAGGAGGAGGCACTAAAAACCAAACGCCAGCCTAAACCCCGCCACCAACAGACTACGGCCAGGGGCTACGCGCAAGACCAGCAAAACATACTAAACAACAACATAGCAAGCACCCCGGGCACATCAGAAGCCAGGAACAGCATCTGCAAACCTCGACTCAACAAACATAAGAGTCCCAAGAAAAATGATGATGCCCAGGACATGGCAGTCAATACAGGAGTCCGTGGCCCTCAATCTGGTCAGCGGGAGAAGACACTTCAAAATTCGGGCCCATCCGGCCTTAGCCACATACTCGACCGCCCATGTCAAATTCATGGTACCCCAGGAACGGCAGCCAATCATACCAATAGAGAATGTTGGGTCTTTAAACAAGTTGGCAGGTTGGTGCCGAAGATAGTAAGAAGGGGTCTCAGAGCAAGGAGCCCAGATCATCAAGCAATACAGGGCAAAAGAAACTCTTCCGCCAACACGGCGAACATGATAAACACCGCCCACATCCCCAAATGGGAGCGGACGTGCACTCTTCGGGACGTCAACTCGACAAAGCAAGTTGCCCCACTATATAAAAATATGACCGATCATCTTCGATCGACTAGACCGTCTGGCCAATATCAACCAGCGATATCCTCCTATTGGCGGAGACAACAGTCCAAACTTGCTGCACTAAGACACAGTGCGCCAGATAGGAATGGACCACTTAAGGACCAAACCCACTAAAATCATCATTTCAAGGTGTCATACCAGGTGCAAAGGTCAGTTGTATAGGCCCCATCACTCTGAAGATGGTCCTCGGATCACCAAAAAGTCACCATACCGAAGAGTTGGTCTTCGACATTACCCCCTCTAGGCAGTAGCTATTACGCATCGCCAGCGTGAACTGCGATTCAACACGGTACCAGGCCATGCCTATGGCAATCTTAAAATACCAGGCCCGCTTGACATAGTCACAATTACGGGCCAGACCGAGCTTCACCTCGGCGCCGAAGGGTATTCGGCCACTTCAGCAACAGAAGCAGCGAGTCGCAGCTTTTTCAATCGAACCTTGATTCGTCAGCCAAACTCCCGGACACCGATAAAGGAGTCTGAACTGCTTAATGATATCTCAGCCTGATCAGGGCTCAGGTAAACCCTCCGGCATAAGCTGGGACGGGCCACAACCCACGGCCCAGCCGCTCCGTGGCACACAAACAACTCTAGCATTTTCTTCGCAGGTTCGCCTTTACGCATAACTGGACTTGAGACATCGAATCAGCTCGGACGCACAAAGGGGGAATCTTCATACATCTCCCTTGAATACAATCCGTACATTACTTCGGATCCATACACAGCTCCCTACCGCCCGGTCCCAACAGGTTCTGCCGTCATGCCTCTCCTTTATAACATGCACCGTACTCATACGCATAGCCGTATTACTCGAATACAACATGTAGAGTCACTTGACGCTTATCTGCTATCATTTCTCATTAACATTTTGTCATAACGGCATCCGAACATCGTGTTATGCCTTAAAACGCCAGGGGCTTCATTGTACCCGCACTATGGCAACAAAGTCCGACCACCTTCTCGGTCGCTCGGCACCCCGAACTTATAGCATTATATGCATCAGCTCCGAATCATGTCTTGGGTCATTAGATGGGTTTGCCCGGCTCCCATGTTTTGGTACCTTACGTTCCGCAATATCGGCTAAGGTAGCACTGGGAGAACTACTACGATTGTGTCCCGGTTCTTCCGGATGAGCACCTCAGTAGAGAAAGCCAAAAACTGACTGTCATGATAATGCGAGAGCTGGTCAGCTGTTCGAGAGGTTGTAAAATCTCTAAGGATTTATTCCGCACAATGCCATAATAAAATGCAGAGTGTGACGGATCGGTCTACCGATCAGGCGCTGTTAGAGCCCGGCGTGCGGTTTTCCGAACACCGGGGGCTGCGCCTACCATACTCGAATTCCTATTGCTAAGTGAGAGTGATAAAGCCATATAGTCCGATTGCCTGGTTCGCTGTGCTGAACACCTCCTTTATGGACCCAAGAATGGGGTAAAGAGTGTTCAGGTGTATCCCGAACACCCCCGTACTTCCTATGTGGGGGCAGAAGCCGACGACTGGCCAACTCTCAAGATTAATATATCAAATGGCCGCACAGGAGGAAAACTTTCATATAACAGGCAAATACATAAATAAAAGTGACTTTGTTCCGCCTTAAAAAAGGATAACATGACTGTCTTCAGGGAAATATAATGTCTTTGGCACATTGCTCCGCCATAAGGCGGGCCCCTTTCAGGACACCATCATAATATAATTCGGGCTTGCGGTGCTCCTTCCCCTCCGGCAGTCCCTCGGTCATCAGCTTCTCAGCATCCAGCTTTCCCCAGTGCACTTTCGCACGGGCAAATGTCATTCGCGCACCTTCTATACAAACCGACCGCTTAATGACGTCAAGCCGAGGACAAGCACTCACAATTCGCTTCACGAGCCCAAAGTAACTGCTCGTAATGGGCTCGGCGGGCCATAGCCAGATAATCAAATCCTTCATGGCTAGTTCGGCCGCCTGGTGCAGTTCGACCAGCTGCTTCAGCTGGTCGACAAATGGCACCGGGTAATTCGGTGCCAAATACTGCGACCAAAAGAGCTTTTCCGCAGTCTTCTTCTCCTCAGCTCAATAGAATTGAGCAACATCAGATATGCTGCGCGGAAGATCCACAAACGCCCCTGGAGAAATCAGGATTCAATGGGTCACCCTAAATTTTCCTGCTCCCGCATATAAATTGCTTTGAATAAGAAAAAGCCTTACTAGTCGCAATCTTCCTCGCCTCCTGAATATCCTTGAGAGCTGCTTGGGCTTCCTCCCGAGCATTATTTGCAGCTTGGAGATCTTGGGTGAGTTCAGATTCTTTCAATGATAGACTCTGCTCCAAAGTCTCGCCTTTCTCCACGGCTTCCTGGAGCTCTCTTTCAGCTTCAATAACCCCGGCCTCGTGCTTCTCGCGGAGAGCCTGCTCCGTGGCTGCCTTCTTTTCGGCCAAGGCAACAGCCTTCTTAAGCGCCTCAATTTCAGCATTCGCCCCTAGAGCGTGCAATATAAATGCTTTCATTAGGCACAACTATTTATTTGTGCTAAACTTAATAAGGTTTCGACATACCTTGATTGTCCTCCAACTGCTTCTTTACTTGGCCAAGTTCTTCTTCGGTCCGCTCCAGACTCCTTTTAAGTCCGGACACTTCTGCAGTACGAGAGACAACAGTCGCTGCAGATGCCTGTTCATAAAGGAAGAGACATATGTCATTAGTTGAGTCTCCTACGGACGGGAATTTGATCCCCTGTCCGGTTCTCTTCTTCACCGGACAGTGTATCAGGGGCTACTATCTATACTATGACAATCTTCTAAAAATTCCTAAAAACGTACCTCCAAGCCTTTTATAAGGCTGATGCAGGATTCATTCAGTCCGCTCTCAGCGGCCTGAATCTTTTCAATCACCATGCCCATAAGGGCGCGATGTTCATCGATAATGGAAGCGCTCTTCAGTGCTGTCGATAAGCTGCCCTGCACATCTGGTTGGACAGAGGTTGCAGGCGAAGCAGGATCGCCCCCTCTAGTAAAGGGGGGTTGCCTGCCTGATCCCAGAGCCTCAAGGGTCTCCGGGACTGTGTCCGGCTGTTGGATGAATCCAAGGCCGCCCTTGCCGTCGACACTCATGGGAACCGCCGCTCCCGCGGGCCCGGCCCCAGAGGTATGCCCCTCCTAGCCTGGGTCCTTTTGGGACGACACCTCGGTGTCACAACCAGGCTTAGGGGAAGGGGCCTTCGGAGGTGTCTCGCTCTCTAGGGCATCTGAGCTCAACGAATCCTCCGATGAGGACTGTTCGGCGCGAGACCTTGCCGGACTGCAAAAAGTGTGGTGCAAATTAAAATATTACGCTTTAGTAATCCTGGACCCCTAGGCTTGTTCGGATTTCGTATACTTACGAGTTTACCAGGGGCTGGGCCCTAGGATCCCACTCCGGGCTGCTGTCGGTAGCCGTGGTGGACGCCTCTGGAAGGGGGGTTTTCCCCTCTTAGGCAATTCGGCCTCCAGAGATGAGGAGGCTGTCCTTTTCTTTCCTCCCCCCGTGGGGGACTCATCTTCTACCTCCTCTTCTTCCTCTTCAGAGGATATGTGGGTATTGGAGTCTTTGGATTTTGTGTCCGAAGCACCACAACGATGGAGGCTGCTCCTGGTCTCCTTGGCCTCTTTATGGGCCTCTTTCTTTGGTGCCTCGTAAGGCACCGGGACCAGCATCATCGCCAGAAGTGGTCCGGCTGGTTCTTCTGGCAACGGGGCTAGACAATGTACCCGCCCCGCCTTCTTCGTCCACCCCTATGATAATTGCGGGAAGCGCGTTAGGGCATCTTTCCCGGGATATGACCATGAACCATATGGATGGACAAAATATAATGACTACTTACCGGACTTGCGGGGCGGGACAGTTGGTAAAAAGCACCTTCCATATGTCCTTGTGTGAGGAGCTGAAAAGCTCTCGCAGGGTCTGGTGCTCGGCCGGGTCATACTCCCACAAATTGCAGGCTCGGTCCTGACAAGGAAGAACCAGGCGGACCAACATCACCTGGACTACGTCAACAAGCTTGATGGCCTTGTCTTCCATACCTTTGACGCGTGTCTGGATCATCGACGGTTCGTCGGATGAGGACCAGCTCAAGCCCTTCTTGGGCCAGGGCGTAAGCCGCAAAGGGGCTCCGGATCGGAACCCAGGAGAAGCGGCCCACTTTTTGCCGCGCGGCTTAGTAATATAGAACCACTGCTGCTGCCACTCCTTGACGGAATCATTGAAGGTACCTGTCAACCATGTGACCTTGGGCATCCTTCTCACCATGGCGCCTCCGCACTCGGCGTGCTCGCCGCTCACCACCTTGGGCTTCACATTGAAGATCTTCAACCACAGGCCAAAGAGTGGCGTGATGCGGGGAAAGGCCTCGCACACGACGATAAACATTGAGATATTGAGGAAGGAATTGGGGGATAGATCATGAAAATTGATCCCATAATAATACATGATGCCGCGAACAAATGTGTGAAGGGGAAACCCGAGCCCGCGGACAAAATGAGGGAGAAACACGACCCTCTCATGGGACTCCGGATTAGGGACAATTTGTCCCGCCGTCGGAAGACGGTGGCCGATTTTCTGGGCCAGTTACCCAGCCTCCCGAAGCTTTTTGATATCCTTCTCCTGGATGGTAGAGGCCATCCACTTGCCTCCTGCTCTGGATCCGGACATTTTCGGAGAACCTTTGTTGGTAGAGAAGATGAATGCTCGGGCATTCTCAAGCGAAAGAGAATGGGCGAGCAGAGGGAGAAGGCATGGGTGAAAAGGAAGAGGCCTTTCCTCTTTATAGAGGTAATGAAACTTTGTGCCTCCTCGCTTGCCTAAATGAAACCTGCTCGTCCCCCACTCACCATGATTGGTGGTGCGGTTAGGTTACCCACACCCGTATTGATGAGAAACCTGCGGGGGCACGATCTCTGCTTCGACAAGACGCGCCAAAGAAACCGCCTCGCAATATGCGCAGTAGCTAGTTAGGAGGAAACAGTTCGAATAATGACCGGACCATGGCGTGCTATCACGCTGTGAAGAGTTGTCAGCAGATTAGATTTCTGAAATATTGTTCTCTCTACGGTGGTATGTGAAATGTGTCTTGCAGAGCCGGACACAACTTAAGTGTTTGAAATTTACCTTGGAGTATTCGGAGATGGAACCCGCCTTGCAATGCCGAAGACAATATGCGTGCCGGACTCATCGTAATTGAAGCCTGGTTCAGGGGCTACTGAGGGAGTCCTGGATAAGGGGGTATCCGGACAGCCGGACTATATACTTTGGTCGGACTGTTGGACTATGAAGATACAAGATTGAAGACTTCGTCATGTGTCCGGATGGGACTCTCCTTTGCATGGAAGGCAAGCTTGGCGATTCGCATGATAGATCTCCTTCTCTGTAACCGACTTTGTGTTACCCTTGCCCCCTCCAGTGTCGATATAAACTGGAGGGTTTAGTCCGTAGGACGACAATCATAATCATAGGCTAGCTTCTAGGGTTTAGCCTCTACGATCTCGTGGTAGATCAACTCTTGTAATACTCATATCATCAAGATCAATCAAGCAGGAAGTAGGGTATTACCTCCATCGAGAGGGCCCGAACCTGGGTAAACATCGTGTCCCCAGCCTCCTGTTACCATTAGCCTTAGACGCACAGTTTGGGACCCCCTACCCAAGATCCGCCGGTTTTGACACTGACAGGGGGCTCTCTCCCTCTCTCTCCCGGTGGCGCCGGAGTGCCGCTGGGGCTAGGATCGTGAGGGCGATCTACATCAACAATCTTGCTACCATCAACACCAACTTTCTGCCCCTCTATGTAGCAGTGTAACACCCCTTATCCCCGCTGTAATCTCTACTTAAACATGGTTTTCAACTCCATATATTATTTTCTAATGATATTTGGCTATCCTGTGATGTTTGAGTAGATCCGTTTTGTCCTGTGGGTTAATCGCGATCTTGGTTGGTACGATTGTATATTTAATTTATGGTGTTGTCCTATGGTGCCCTCCGCGTCGTGCAAACGGAGGGATCCTCGCTGTAGAGTGTTGCAATGTGTTCATGGTTTGCTTATGGTGGGTTGCGAGAGTGACAGAAGCTTAAACCCGAGTAAGTGGGTTATGGCGTATGGGAGTAAAGAGGACTTGATACTTAATGCTATGGTTGGGTTTCATGACATTAATGATCTTTAGTACTTGTGGATGCTTGCTAGGCGTCCAATCATAAGTGCATATGATCCACGCAGAGATAGTATGTTAGCTCATGTCTCTCCCTCATATAAAAATACAAGAATGATTACCGGTACTTGCTATCGATTGCCTAGGGACAAATGACTTTCTTGTTGACAAAAGCTACCTACTTTTATTACCTTGCAATTTATTCATAGTTTTATTCTCGCAAAGTACTCGTAGTTTTATTCTTGCAAAATAGTTTCATCCTTGTTTTAGGTAAAGAAAACGTTAAGTGTGTGTAGAGTTGTATCGGTGGTCGATAGAACTTGAGGGAATATTTGTTCTACCTTTAGCTCCTCGTTGGGTTCGACATTCTTATTTATCGAAGAAGGCTACAAACGATCCCCTATAGTTGTGGATCATCATCGGCAAGATGGAGAAGGAGATAGAGAGCGTCAAAACTGCTGCCACTACTGTGAAGGGTGAGTCTTCCAAGTGGGAGAAGAAGTGTAAGGTTCAAGCCAGTGCCCTCAGAAAGGAGAAGCAGATTCTGGAGGAGAAGGTTGCACAGCTTGTCGAGAAGAAGAATGCGCTGGAGCAATACATTGAAGATTTCTGCAAGGAGATGTACGAGAAGCTTTCTGGTAAGTCCTTTCTTGGCCGAATGGAATTTCTTATGTTGTTTGGTTTTATTCAATCACTCATTTGTGAATTGCTTCCCCTAAACAGAGCACTGCTATAGTGAGGAGCTAGAGATGGAGAGTATCAAGAGGGACATGAACCCCTCAAGATCTATCATTGATGATAAGGCATCTCTCATCATCTTGCGACTGGAGGACTGTCTGGAGAACGCCTTGGGGTACATCATTCGGGTGAGGGGCGCCATAGAGCGGATTGACAAGGAGTTGCAGCCGGGTGAGAAGACCCAGATGGACCTCGAGTCAATCATGACTCGGCTGAATGAGATTCCTGCTCGAGTGCAAGCGTGGAAGAAGTCAGCGGCCCGGAGCGGCGCTGATGTGGCCTTGTCACTCATCCGAGTCCACTGGAAGGACGTGGACGATGAGAAGCTAAAGAACCTCCGAGTGGTCAACACTAAGAAGCTCAAGTTCGAGGACTTTATGGAGACATTCATCAAAGCCTGCCGACGGGATCGACCTGGAGACCTTTGTCGAGCCAGGCAGCCCCCAGCCTGATGCTTGGAAAATTTGATTAAATTTTCCCCGGGATGCTGGGTGGTTGATGTAACCATATACTCTGACGAGCTCTGAGCTCATTTTACTTTTTGCCTTGGTTCATTTGAACAGATCGAAGCTTTTCATTGGAAACTTTGAACCTTTACTTACTTTCATGCTTGTTTAGACTTAGGCAAAGGCTGGTCCGTGGCTGAGACCCTGAGTGTGGAGCAGGTCCTCACTCGGATTGTTTCCGAACTTAGGCAAAGGCTGGTTCGCAGCTAAGCCCCCGAGTGTGGAGCAGGTCCTCACTCGGATCGTTTTTTAACTTACGCGAAAACTGGTTCGCAGCTAAGCCCCCGAGTGCGGAGCAGGTCCTCACTCAGATTTTTTTTAACTTAGGCGAAAACTGGTTCGGAGCTAAGCCCCCGACTGTGAAGCAGGTCCTCACTCGGATTATTTCTTAACTTAGGCAAAAACTGGTTCGCAGCTAAGCCCCCGAGTGTGGAGCAGGTCCTCACTCGGATTGTTTTTTAACTTAGCTGAAAATTGGTTCACAGCTAAGCCCCCGAGTGTGGAGCAGGTCTTCACTCGGATTGTTTTTTAACTTAGCCGAAAACTGGTTCGCAGCTAAGCCCTTACACCAAGTGGGGGTGTGTTAGTTTTCGAATGCAGTTAGTCACCTGAGTGAAAACGCGGTTGTAGGCCGAACTAGACGATATACAAGAAAAGTAAGACTCTTATTCATCCAAGTCCATTCGGAATACTATTACAAAGGAGATTTTTTATTCTCAGTGTAAAACTTGTGGAGCAGGTCCGCGTTCCAAGCACTAGGACCTTCGATTTCTTTGCTGAAGTTGTAGAGTCTATAGGCTCCATTATGCAGGACCTTGGATATGGCAAATGGCCCTTCCCAAGGGGGAGCTAGGTTGTGAGGCATCTGCTGCTCCACTCAGAGAACCAACTCCCCTTCCTTAAAAGCACGACCTCTGACGTGTCTGTCGTGGTAGCGGCGTAGTTCTTGTTGGTGCAACCTCGACCTTATGTGCGCCAACTCATGTTCCTCCTCCAAGAGGTCGAGGCAGTCTTGCCTTGCGTCTTTGGCCTCACTTCTGGGTAAAGGTCCACTCGGGGAGAATTGTGAAGTAAGTCACTCAGTAAAACTGCTTCCGAGCCGTACACCGTGAAGAACGGAGTGCGGTTGGTGGACCGGTTTGGGGTCGCCCGCAGGCCCCAGAGAGCTGATAGTAACTCAGTGACCCAAGCCCCTACTGTGTGTGTCAGGTCACGCATGAGGCGAGGCTTCAGTCCTTGGCGTATCAGTCTATTCACCCGCTCTACCTGTCCATTCGACTGTGGGTGTGCCACGGAGGCGTAATCGACCTGAGTTCCTTGGGAATAGCAAAACTCACGGAATTCGCCCAAGTCAAAGTTAGATCCATTGTCGGTGATGATGTTGTGGGGGACTTCAAATCTGAACACTATTTCCTTGATGAACCGAATGGCAGTCTTCGAGTCCAACTTTTTTATTGGCTTTGCTTCAGTCCACTTGGTTTACTTATCGACTGCCACCAACAGGTGTGTAAAACCACTCGCCCCAGTCCGGAGAGGGCCGACCATGCTGAGCCCCCAGACGGCGAACGACTGATGTCTATTATGCAACTTTATTCTTGTAGACAAGTGTTGGGCCTCCAGGCGCAAAGTTTTGTAGGACAGTAGCAATTTTCCCTCAAGTGGATGACCTAAGGTTTATCAATCTGTGGGAGGCGTACACTACTGCAGGATGCTGCTAATGCGACACTACGATTAGAGACACTTCGATGAAATTGTGTGCGACACAATAATCGCAAATGGTGGTGTAAAAAAACTATCAAAAAAGGTGCAAAACTTTTGCGATGACGGATGCATCAAACACGATTCAGATTTTGGTTTTGTCTGCAATGCAGCACATATGGTTCCGTTCAATTAACTATTTGCGATGAGGAGGAACAAAAGAAACGGGAAGCCAAATGAAGGTGTGTGCGATATACAGCATACGGTTCACTTGGATGAACTATTTGTGATTAGGTAACATAAAAGAAACGGTCAGGCGGATCAAGGTGTGTGCGATATACGACATGCGGTTCACTCGAATGAACTATTTGCGTTGAGACAAGAGAACAGAAATGGTTAAATATAACAAGATGTGTGTGATACGCGGCAAACAGGTCTGTAATCAGAAATGCGTTCGAAGACCGATAATAACACAGACGATTGCTTCTAATAAGATGTATGTGATATGCTCTGTCTACACAACATGTATTGGACATTGGGGGACGGGCGGTCATCCGGATACGCCATAAGGATGCGAATAGGCATCCTATATCAGCAAGGACCAGCTCTTCCACTAGTAGCTCATCTAAGAGAACTCTCAAGTTAAATGTGCTCAGGCTGGAGCAGCCATCAGATGGGTGACTGTATGGGAAGTTGTGTTGATGTTAAATTAACTGATAAGATGGGTCATTTCGGTCAAATGACCGAAATGACCCATTCCCTCAGCTAATTTAACCTCGAGGTCCTTGCTTTTTCTTTTTTTAAACATATGTTAAAGAAGGTCTACCGCATTACTTTTTGACAATGTGTATATGTGGCATATAGTTGATCCATCCTACCTGTTTGTGATGGAATAAGCCGTGTGTGTTGTGGGCAAACGCTTGTTAGTGTACAACCGTTTGCGATTGATGAATTCATCACCGACGGGTTCCCTAGTGTGGTCCGTGTTCATCTCATCATCATCTACTTCTTGTGCTAGCTCGATGTTCCTTATATGCTAAGTTTCCATTAATTGATGGCGTTCTATGAACACGCCATTGTTTCCCGCCATTTTCTCGCCTGTTTCCCACCACCCAGCGATATTGCACATAAACCTAGGTGTGGCACAACGCACGGAGGCAACAAGCACAACCTGTAGCACATCCACCTTTTCCAAGCATGTGAACGCACCAAAGCGCCGCCTCTGCCATCAACCTCGTCGACAAGGAAAACCAGAAGGCGCCACAACCCGTCGAGGCCGCGCCGCTCCCCGGCAACGCGATGGACGATGTCGTGATGCGCGTCATCGCCAGGGTTGAGCAGACCCTTGGCGCATGGAGCTTCAGCGCCGCGGATCAAGATAGGCATGTCATCATCGAGCGGTTGCAGCTCTCCGCACAACATGATCGACGGCGCGCCGCAGAGCAAGCTAGGCGCATCCGCGCTGATAGGCTGCGGCTCGCCGTACGGCGAGACTGTTGGAGCGCCGCAGAGCGAGAGGCGTGGCGCGCCACATAGCAAGAGCGGATCCATCAGCGCTTGCCTACTGTCGGCAGGGCGTCGCAGCAGGGTACACGTCCCGTCAGTACCCCCATTCCTTGCCAGGAGTGGGCACATGCCCTCTGTGCCATACTTGCACCGGAGGCCTCCTGCACCGTACTTGCACCGGACGCCCGACATGTCATTCGCATGGGTCGCACAGTTTGCCTTGTCTGCAGCCCGCTCGATGCCAACACGCTGGTCGATAGGCTCGACCATCTCCTTGGCCCAGGTGTCCACCTGGGCGCAGTAGAGGAACATGGCCATTGCATTCTCGAGGTGGTGATCTCCGATGAAATAGCCAACTTGGAGCTCGAGATCGCGCTCCAGATGTACCACGAGCGTGTCGACCACTTGGACGAACGCCTGCACGAGTTCAGGCAGAGCCAAGAGCTACTGTAGGCAAGGGCTGTTGGTCATGGTCTCATGGACGCGTTTTATTTTGTTGAGTCGTTTCGACGTGGATAACTATGTATTCACAGCAATCATACTATTGCTCTGTTTCAATGTGTGTACACTGTTTTCCATTCTTATATGTTCTGCTTCAGTGTGTGTTTATACGCTTTCCATTCTATATATGTGGATGATACCAGATAGATTCAAATTAGTATACAATAATAGATAGAAAATGGAATTCATAATATATATAACATTAATTGTTCATTAGTTCATCACAGAATATATATAATATCATCACATATACGTGATGATACTTAACTACAAGGTACAATGCATAAAATTGAAAACAAACAATACTAAAACTAATAATCCCTCCTGGGGCCAGTATTTCGGCAGCCACTCGCCAGCAGCTCCCTGGTGCGCGGTGTCTTCCCAGAGTGGAGGCAGTACTCCGCCTCCTCTGCCTCGCAGCGCTTGGCGTGCCGATCTGCCTCTTGCAGGCGGACGCGCGCGAACGATCTTGCCATTTTGTTGGGCGGCCACCGGAGCTCCTCGTCGGTGGCACGCGGGAGCATATCGGCCTAGCTCCATGCAGCGATGAGGCGCCTAGTGCCTCTGGCCTTCCTCGCGAAGTACCCGTCTTCGTACACCTCCTCCGCACGATGATGCGCCCGCCCCCAAAGCTTCGGCGCCTCATTTTTCTAGGCGGCATCACGGGCTTCACAGGCCTCCTGGTACCTCGCATCCTCCTCCGCCATCTCCTTCTTGAAAGCCACTTGCCTGGCTTTCTCAGCCGGCGGCAGCGACTTCCAAAGACAAAGATCGTACTGGCCCCAAAACCAATCCAAGGTTGGGGGATCCGGCGCAACCTCGTCTGGCGGCGCGTAGGTGTCCTTGTCGCTGCTCTTAGAGTGAGCGTCCTTGGGGGGTGGTGACTCCTCGTCGGCGCGTGGGCAGACCGGCGGCGTCATGGCAGAGATTTTAGAGAGAGAGAGAGAGAGAGAGAGAGAGAGAGAGGGTGAGCAAGCGGAGGATCTAGATGAGAATGCAGGTGGGACGACGTGAGCAAGGTAGTATATATTGGTGGTCGAAATCTAGACCGACGGGAACAGTACACATGCCGGTTGCAAGAATTTACGAATACTGTAGTGTGAATTACACACGATTCCTGCAGCAAAATTTGTGTGTTTACATAATAGCTGACGGTTCCCAATGCAGAACCGTGTCTGATTAATAAAGCCCGCCACTCACCTTCCAAACCTCGAGGCGCGAAATAGAGTGCCAATCGTGTGGGGTCGATTGTCTTGCCAGATTTACATTTTCTTTTTTGAACACCAGATATTTACATCGTCTGATGATTTTTTAACTCGCACACAAGTACATAAATATGATTTTTCAAACCGTTATGATTAGCCATTGCATGCTGATGTAGTTCAAATTTGAATTATGGTCACTGAATGGCTAGAAAATTACTTAAATGTCTTCAAAAGGTCAAATGACCCCTGAAATTTTCAAGACAGTTGTATTAGTGCATGTTACACATAGGAAAAAATTGAAGGCCGTAAGAGGAAACTATCTATCGTTCATCATCAAACATGCATTGTTCCCTTCTCGGAACCATGAGCCTTCTAGTGAGTTGCTCAAACTTTCGTCAAACTTTCGGTTTGTGAGGGGTGTGTGTCCAAACTTTCGTCTAACAGGCCAATTTTTTTTACCACATCATCTTGGTGGCATGACATTACATCAAGCAAGTTTTCATGTTTTTCTGATCCTTTTTTAACTTTTGGAATTAAAATGCAATGGCACTCCATGCATGTGTCCATGCCATGAGACCAATATGTTTGAAAATTCCTTATAATTTACTACACATGGAATTAACTCGCACATAAGTACACAAATATGATTTTTTAAACCGTTATGGTTAGCTGTTGCATGTACATCTAGTTCAAATTTGAATTCCATACGGTCATTAAATGGCTAGAAAATCACTTAAATCTCTTTAAAAGGTCAAATGACCCCTCAAATTTTCCAAATTTTCACATGACAGTTAGTATCCGTGCACATTACACGTAGGAAAATTTTGAAGGCCGTAAGAGGAAGCTATCCGCCATTCGTCATCAAACATGCATTGTTCCCTCTCGGAACCACGAGCCTTCTAGTGAGTTTCTCCGGTTTGTGGGGGTCTGTGTCCAAAATTTTGTCAAGCAAGCCAATTTTTGTACCACATCATCTTGGTGGCATGACATTACATCAAGCAAGGTTTCATGTTTTTCTGATCATTTTTTAATTTTTTGGAATTAAAATGCCATGGCACTCCATGCATGTACATGCATGTGTCCATGCCGTCAGACCAATATGTTCGAAAATTCCTTCTAATTTACTGCACATACATTAACTCGCACACAAGTACACAAATATGATTTTTCAAACCGTTATGGTTAGCCGTTGCATATACATCTAGTTCAAATTAGAATTACGGTCATTAAATGGCTAGGAAATCACTTAAATGTATTCAAAAGGTCAAATGACCCCTAAACTTTTCCAAATTTTCACATGACAGTTTGTATGAGCACACATTACACGTAGAAAAATTTTGAAGGCCGTAAGAGGAAGCTATCTTCCGTCCATCATCAAACTTGCATTGTTCCCTCTCGGAACCATGAGCCTTCTAGTGAGTTGCTCCGGTTTGTGAGGGATGTGTGTCCAAACGTTCGTCAATCAAGCCAAATTATGTACCACATGATCTTAGTGGCATGACACTACATCAAGCAAGGTTTCATGTTTTCCTGGTCATTTTTTAATTTTTTTGGAATTAAAATGCCATGGCACTCCATACATGTGTCCATGCCGTGAGACCAATATGTTTGAAAATTCCTTCTAATTTACTGCACATGGAATTAACTTGCACACAATTACACAAATATGATTTTTCAAACTATTATGGTTAGACGTTGCATGTACATCTAGTTCAAATTTGAATTACGGTCATTAAATGGCTAGGACATCACTTAAATGTCTTCAAAAGGTCAAATGACCACTCAAATTTTCCAAATTTTCACATGACCGTTTGTATCAGTTCACATTACACATAGAAAAAATTTGAAGGCCGTAAGAGGAAACTATCTGTCGTTCGTCATCAAACATGCATTGTTCCCTCTCGGAACCACGAGCCTTTTAGTGAGTTGCTCCGGTTTGTGAGGGGTGTGTGTCCAAACTTTTGTCAAACAAGCCAATTTTTGTACCACATCATCTTGGTGGCATGACATTACATCAAGCAAAGTTTCATGTTTTCCTGATCTTTTTAATTTTTTGGAATTAAAATGCCATGGCACTCCATGCATATGTCCATGCCGTGAGACCAATATGTTTGAAAATTCCTTCTAATTTACTGCACATGGAATTAACTCGCACACAAGTACACAAACATGAATTTTCAAATTGTTATGGTTAGCCATTGCATCTACATCTAGTTCAAATTTGAATTATGGTCATTAAATGGCTAGAAAATCACTTAAATGTCTTCAAAAGGTCAAATGACCCCTGGAATTTTCCAAATTTTCACATGACAGTTAGTATTAGTGCATATTACATGTAGAAATTTTTTGAAGGCCGTAAGAGGAAGCTATCTGCCGTTCGTCATCAAACATGCATTGTTCCCTCTCAGAACCACGAGCCTTCTAGTGAGTTGCTCCGGTTTGTGAGGGGTGCATGTCCAAACTTTCGTCAAACAGGCCAATTTTTGTACCACATCATCTTGGTGCTATGACATTACATCAAGTAAGGTTTCATGTTTTTAGTTTTTTTGGAATTTAAATGCGATTGCACTCAATGTTCAATTGTGTCATAGACGTTAGACCAATATGTTTGAAAATTCCTTTCAATTTACTGCACATGGAATTAAATGACACACAAGTACACAAAATATGACTTTTCAAACCGTTTTGGTTAGCTGCTGCATGTACATGTAGTTCAAATTTCAATACGGTCATTAAATGGCTAGAAAATCACTTAAATATCTTAAAAGGTCAAATGACCCCTGAAATTTTCCAAAATTTGACATGACAGTTCTATTAGTACTACAATTTTTCTGGTACATTTCAAACACCATCCGTTGCCACTTTACTCCAAATTCGTCTTTCACAGCTAATAAAAGATATCTACAAAATCACACACAGCTGTTTCGTAGGGATCATTTGCGATGAAAAATTCTGGGTCTATTTAAGTCGTCCTCCTTAAGCTTCGCCGGCTCGTCTGCTCCAGTGTCGGCAACCCTCGAATCCACAAATCTCGATCCCCATTCCTGCACCCCCTTCTTGCAAAGATGACGTCGTGGAAACGCTTCATGAAGGCCCGTACGATGGTCGCGTCCCCCCTCGAGCACCGTCGCCTGCACCGCGAGCGCAGGCGCCTATGTCGAGAGTGTCGCCGCTTTCGCCAAGAGGGTGTCTGGGGCAGCCGACAGGGCAGTTGCAGAAGTCGAGACGGCTGCAGCCTGCTGCTGTGATGGTGTCTGCAAATGCCGAGAGCGCTCGAGCTGTCGTCCGTGCCGCCGATGTCGCCATGGCCCTAGTCATGGCCATCCACGCAAAGATATTCCAGGCCACCTCGGAATCCAGCATGCAACCCACGTCCGAAAAGGCGGCGGTGGCTATGGAGCACCTACTTCCTCATGAGGTCATCGAGCGGGAGCTAGAGATGCAGGAGGGGGCGGAGATCGAGGAGCATCAGGAGGATGAGTTGCACATGGCCCAGGTCGAGGTAGAGAAGAGTCTGTCCATCGAGGAATCGGCGTGGAGTACCAACGCGAGCTCTAGAGCAGCCACTACTACGAGTACTACAACCTTGATGGAGGTGCCGAGGACGAGGACGGGGATGAGGATGCGGTCGACTTCAGCAGGGGGACGCGTAGTCCACCAACGGCGGCATGTCACTAGGACAAGTCATAGACGTCTCATCTCACACCGGCGATGCATAGGCCAGTGTGGCGGTGGATTTGTTAAAATTATCCATACTTAGGCTTTGTTTTTAATGCTGGTCTTTTGTTAGAGCAATGTTTAGGTGAATTGCCTCTGTTTAATTACTCAAATTTCTTGATTCAGTAAGTCTGGTATGTGTGCTGTACACTCTTTTGTGTGCCCAAATTAGCAAGCGATGTTAAATTATGCAATGATGTATGCGGGGAAATTTCCACCAAAATTTCAATTATCAAACTCATCCCATGTGCGTTAAGCAGAAGAATCATTTGTGATGCACACTATCGTTCAAAGTGAATGGTGTCCGGCGGCACCACGCGCAAAGTTTCCCTCCACATTTCAATTTTTTTGGCCTACCGCTGAAATATCTACCATCCCCCCTCCCCATCCCCTTTTCTCCCCAACCACAAGTCACATTTTCCCTGTTTCCCCTTCCTTCCTTGCTAAGCTATAGCCGCTTCCTCGCTTGCTTCCTCGCTCTCGACGTCTCGCATCCTACTACCGGGGACGCCATGGTCTTCTTCAAAGACCTCTCCAGCGGTTCCTCCTTCAACGACGACTCCTTCACCACCCGGGTATGCCTCTCTTATCTCTCTCGGGCTATGACTTGGAATGAAGGATTTTTACCCAGCGGTCGATTTGAGTCATTTCTTCCTCTTGTAGTTCCCTAGGACCATCAGTTGCAATGAATGGAGCGGGGTGGATGAAGATCTGTCTGCTCATTGTCACCATCAATCTCCATGCGTGAATCTAGTTGCGTTTGAATCTGTGGACAGTGGGAGGAAGTTTATGGCATGTGCAGAGCAGGTTAGACCCTCTTTTGTTGTTACAAATAATTTGTTAGATGTGATTCAGACACTTTCACGGTCCTTACCCATTCATACCACACCTTCAACCAAAAGCATCCTAAGATAGTGTCACAGTTTGTACCTAGTATCTAAAAATGTTGCCATCTCATTAGTGGTGCCATTAGAAAATTATTTGGCACCGTTTCAGAAGTTTGTGGAGCCAACTTGTCCACACATCCGAGCAGCCAAGCAGTAAAATACTAAATATTTATGGCACGAAGGAACTGGGCCTCGGAGCAACTAGGTGCTCTGGAGTTCGGGTCCTTGAATTTTTCCCGCTGCATCGGCTCGCTAGTGCAGGGCACCGGTGCGAGATGTAGCAACAATTGTCTTTACACCGGTTTTGGCATACATAATGGACACCTTAGTGTTATTAGTTCTATGTTACTAAATTTTTGCATGTACACACCTGTTAGTATCAATTTGCTGTCATCCAAACACTGTCGCTATGCTGTTGCAGCTATATTTACCTTCCTCTTATAATGTTCAATTTGTTATTTATAGTACATGAGTAAGAGCTTGTAACGTTGTTGTAATTAATTATAGCTTCTGATGTTCCAGAATTTGGTTGTTGTGTCAGTAGCAATTAATTTATTTGCACATTGATCTTTTTGAGAAGATATGTCATAATTAACCTGTTTCTTCAGTTTTTCAAAATAAGTATTGGTGATTTTTTATGCTGCTATAAACCCATTTTCCCTACAACTGTTACTGATCTAGTTTTAAATATTATAGGATGAACGGAAGTGTTCTTACTTGGAGTGGGTTGATCAAGAGTGGCCACAGTCTTTGAAGATGTGCCTAGCAAAGCTCTGGAGCATGTATCAGGAGGAGAATGGAGGTAGGCTTAGAGAAAGTGTTCTCAACGCTGAAGAATATTTGAAGATGTGGGATAAAAAGAGGAAGGTGGAGAATGAGATCAGATTTTTTAAATCAGACTTTGTTAAGATGGTGTTGGCGAAGGAGGAGACACTTTCCCAGTTAGCCAGTGCAAAACAGGTTCTTACTGAACTGAAAGCAGACGTTGATAAGGCGAGCCTGGATGATCTTTATTAGGGAAATGAATATATTGTTCTAATATTGTTCCTATGAAGTTGAACTATCTATATGTTGTATTGTGCTGTTTTCCGGTAGCTATCATATTGTGATGCTAAAATATATCTATGTGACTGATATGAAATTGGCAAACAGTTGTTCGATATGAAATGTGAATTTGCGTAATAATGGAATTATTAATTGTAACTAATAAACCTGCGAAATGGGTCATGGAACTTTGCAAATGGTTCTAGAAGTAAAAGCGCTTGTGATGATAGCCCAATGCCACACAGTTTTGTTCATCAAATTGTGTGTGATGTAGTTGATAAAAGCAAACGTTTAACCAAGGCAGAGCGTGTGTGATAGTTACATGTATCACACACGAGGCTATACATAAACCTTTTGGGGAACGTAGCAATAATTCAAAATTTTCCTACATATCACCAAGATCAGTCTAGGAGATTCTAGCAATGAGAGAGAGAGAGGGAGTGCATCTTCATACCTTTGAAGATCACTAAGCAGAAGCGTTACAAGAATGCGGATGATGGAGTCATACTCGCGGCGATTCAATTCGCAGAAGATCCGATCTAGCACCGAACGGACGGCGCCTCCTTGTTCAACACATGTACAGCCCGGGGACGCCTCCTCCTTCTTGACCCAGCAAGGGGAGAGGAGAAGTTGAGGGAGAACTTCGACAGCATGACGGCGTGGTGGTGGTGGAGCTTGTGGTTCTCCGCAGGGCTTCGCCAAGCACTACGGGGGAGGAGGAGACGTATGAGGAGGGAGGGGTTGTGCCACTGGAAAGGTGTGACTGCCCTCCCACCCCCTCACTATATATAGGGGGAAGGGGAGAGGGGGCCGGCCCCTCTAGATTGATCTAGAGGAGGGGCAGCGGCTAGGGGAAACCCTAGATGGGTTTGGGTGCCCCCACCCCCTAGGAAACTTGCCCCCCAAAGCCGGGAGGGGCGGCTGCCCTAGGGGTGGCACCCCCACCTCTCCAGGTTATGTGAGATGGGGTGGAAGGGGCGCACAAC
>NC_041393.1:517290356-517321185 GCF_002162155.2 Triticum dicoccoides | reverse complement strand
TGTCGGGGCCTCTGAAACTCCTTTCGGTCACACTGGTCATCACCCGGTACCCCCAGAACAATTCCGGACTCCAATACCCTTCGTCCAATATACCGATCTTCACCTCCATACCATTCGGAGTTCCTCGTCATGTCCGGGATCTCAACCGGGACTCCGACCAACCTTCAGTAACCACATCTATTCCCATTACAATTCTAGCGTCACCGAACCTTAAGTGTAGAGCCTACGGGTTCAGGAACCATGCAGACATGACCGAGATACATGTCCGGCTAATAACCAATAGCAGGATCTGGATACCCATATTGGCTCCCACATGTTCCATGATGATTTCATCGGATGAACCACGATGTCGGGGATTCAATCAATCCTGTATACAATTCCCTTTGTCCATCAGCATGTTACTTGCCTGATATTCGATCGTTGGTATCCCTATACCATGTTCAATCTTGTTACCGGCAAGTCTCTTTACTCATTTCGTAATGCATGATCCCGTGGCTAACTCATTAGTCACATTGAGATCATTATGATGATGCATTACCGAGTGGGCCCAGAGATACCTCTCCGTCATACAGAGTGACAAATCCCAGTCTCGATTCGTGCCAAACCCAATAGACACTTTCGGACATACCTGTAGTGCCCCTTTATAGCCACCCAGTTACGTTGTGACGTTTGGCAGACCCAAAGCATTCGTACGATAACCGGGAGTTGCACAATCTCATGGTCTAGGGAAATGATACTTGACATTAGAAAAGCTCTAGTAAATGAACTGCGCGATCTTGTGCTATGCTTAGGATTGGGTCTTGTCCATCACATCGTTCTCCTGATGATGTGATCCCGTTATCAACGACATCCAATGTCCATGGTCAGGAAACCATAACCATCTATTGATCAACGAGCAAGTCAACTAGAGGCTTACAGGGACATGTTGTGGTCTATGAATTCACACATGTATTACGGTTTCCGGTTAATACAATTATAGCATGAACAATAGACAATTATCATGAACAAGGAAATATAATAATAACCATTTTATTATTGCCTCTAGGGCATATTTCCAACAGTCTTCCACTTGCACTAGAGTCAATAATCTAGTTCACATCACTATGTGATTATAATGGATCCAACACCCATGGGGTTTGATCATATCTCGCTTGTGAGAGAGGTTATTAGTCAACGGGTCTGAACCTTTGAGATCCATGTGTGGTTTACAAATCTCTATGTCATCTTGTAGATGCAGCTACCACGCGCTATTTGGAGCTATTCCAAATAACTATTCTACTATATGAATCCGGTTTACAACTCATAGTCATCCAGATTAGTATCAAAGTTTGCATCGATGTAACCCTTTACGACGAACTCTTTTACCACCTCCATAATCGAGAAAATTCCTTAGTCCACTAGTTACCAAGGATAACTTTGACCATTGTCCTGTGATCCATTCCTGGATCACTCTTGTACCCCTTGACTGACTCATGGCAAGGCACACTTCAGGTGTGGTACACAGCATAGCATACTATAGAGCCTACGTCTAAAGCATAGGGGACGAACTTCATCCTTTCTCTCTCTTCTGTCGTGGTCAATTCTTGAGTCTTACTCAATACTCACACCTTATAACATAGCCAAGAACTCCTTCTTTGCCGATCTATTTTGAACTCCTTCAAAATCTTGTCACGGTATGTATTCATTTGAACATACTATTAAGCGTTTTTGATCTATCCTTATAGATCTTGATGATCAATGTTCAAGTAGCTTAATCCACGTTTTTTCATTGAAAAACACCTTTCAAACAACCATATATGCTTTCCAGAAATTCTACATCATTTCCAATCAACAATATGTCAACAACATACACTCATTAGAAATTTTGTAGTGCTCCCACTCACTTCTTTGGAAATACAAGATCATCTCATCAAAGCGTATATTCCAACTCCGAGATGCTTACTCCAGTCCTTAGAAGGATTCCTGGAGCTTTGCATACTTGTTAGCATCTTTTAGGATTGACAAAACCTTCTGGTTGTATCACATACAACCTTTCCTCAAGACAATCGTCGAGGAAACAATGTTTTGACATCCTATCTGCAAGATTTCATAAATAATGCAGCAACTGCTAATATAATTCCAACAGACTTTTACACTACAAAAAAAAGACACATCTGTGACATTTTGGGCCGAACGAAAAAAAATTCTATCATACATATGACACTTCTATGACGATAATTGTGACAAAACCCGGTATCATCATAGATGTGGTGGGCTCCTACTTCTATGACAAAAAATCATGACAGAAAATGGGCTTTTCGTCCTGGGCGGGACGGACATGCAGCTGCATGACATTCTTTGGGCCGTCCATGACGGAAAAAACCATGGTAGAAGCGAGGGGGAGGAAAATTTCGGGGAGTTGCCGGTTATGGTGGGAGGTCGGGGGCCGAGCGATGCACGTTTCTCTCATACACGTACGCGCGTGTGTGCGAGGCATTGGCTCTAACTAAACCCGAGCGAGGCGTTGGGCTCTAACTGAACCCGAGCGATTGCACTGCAGGCTACGTGTTACTGAACCCGAGAGATCGATCGATGGCTGTTAACTGAACCCGATGGAGCAATTCCTTCGCTACTGCTGCTAACTGAAGCCGATCGATTGGATGAACAGTGAGAATTGCGGGGGGGTGTTGGATGAACAGTGAGCGGTGGCGTTGCCTCTAGATGAACAGGACTCCGTGGTGTGGAGCGCTAGATGAACAGAAGACGGTGGAGGGGTGGCCGTGGAGGGGTGGTTGAACAGGACCCCGTGGTGTGGAGGGCTGGATCAACAGTAGACGGTGGAGGGCTGGATGAATAGTAGATGGTGGAGGGGTGGTTGAACAGTAGTCGGTGGAGTAGCGCACGGTGGAGGCTGGATGAACACAAGCCGTGCAGGCTGGAGGAGGTCGACGGTAGCCCATGGAGGCTGGAGGAGGTCGATGGTGGAGATGAACAGTATCCCGTCGAGTCCCGTTTTGCGGTACGCCACACCCCTCCCGATGAACAGGACCCCCGTTTCGACCATAGCGCTCAAACACAAGTCTGTTTCGTCCATTTCGTCCGTTTTGCGGTACGCCACACCCCTCCCGATCAACAGGACCCCCGTTTCGACCATAGGAGGTCCGTTTCGTCTGTTTTGTGGTACCCCACACCCCTCCCAATCAACAAGACCCCCATTTTGACCGTAGGAGGTCCGTTTCCTCCGTTTTGCGGTACGCCACACCCCTCCCGATCAATCGGACCCCGTTCCGAACATGGCCGGTTGAACACAAGGTCGTTTCCTCCGTTCTGCGGTACGCCAGGCCTCGTTTCCATCGCCTGTTCCGTCCAAGCCGGTTGGCTCCCACGCGTTCCATTGCCTCCCGATGAACACGACGCATTCTCTTGCCTCCCCATGAACACGACGCATTCCGTTGCCTCCCCATGAACACGGCAACGACTCTGTTTCTCCGTTTCGACCCAGCCATGTACGTATGCGCGAGTAGGCTTTCGAGACCCTGCCCGTATGTACGTATGTGGCCGTATTTTCTTTCTTGCACCCTCGCCACTTTACGTACGTGTACACGCTACGTGCGCGCCTCTACTACGACACGTGCGCGCCTCTACTACGACACGTGCGCACCTCTACATCGACTAGTATGTACGTACACGTTCGCGACCAGAATGACAACACTACGTATGCTTCGACCAGGTGGGTCCCGACTATGAGGCACTTCCTTGCCTGCGAAGATGTAGCTGGTGGGTCCCAGCAGTTAGGGGGGCGAATCGGTTTTTTTTGCCCGGACGCACTTCCTTGCGTGCGAAGATGTAGCTAGTGGGTCCCAGCAGTCACGGGGGTGAATCATTTTTTTTGCCCGGACGCACTTCCTTGCGTAAGAAGATGTAGCCGGTGGGTCCCAGCAGTCAGGGGGGCGAATCGTTTTTTGCTCGGACGCACTTCCTTGCGTAAGAAGATGTAGCCGGTGGGAAGCGTTTTTTCGCGAAATACGGTGGCCCGTCCGGTAGGTCCCCGCTGTCAGGTGGAGGAATAATTATTTTGCGCATAATAAGGACGACAGCCTCACCCTCGTGGACGACGGCGAGGCCTAGGAAGGGGATGACGCGGAGCCGGGGAATACACAACAGTGGATGCCCACGCGAAGATGAGTACGAGGGTGAGGCTGTCGTCGCCGCAGAATAACAGGGGGTGTGGGTGAGTAGAGGGATGACCATGCCAGCGGTGGGAGTAGTAGGGGGAGGTGAGGCCTCCGCGGCATCACAGCCGGCCACGGGAGGCAGGAGCACGCGGCACGACCGGCGCTGCTTTGGGCGGCTGGAGCACGAAGACCAGAGGTTGAAGAAGCACTACGGCCATTGGATGGACATCGTACGGTCACTGGAGCTAGAGTCATTCATATTGACTAAGTTGACAAAGCCCTCCGTCCCCGTAAACTTAGTAGGCCCACAAGTCAGCCTCCCACCAAGGTGAGTCCCAGCTAGCAGGGGGAGTATTCTTTTTTTTGTGCGTAATAAGGAGACATTTCCGGTGGGACCGAGCTGACAGCGGGGGGAACATTTTTTTCGTGAAATGCAGAGACCCTTCCGGTGGGTCCCAGCTATCAGGTGGAGGAATCATTATTTTGGGCGTAATAAGGAGGCATTTTCCTGTGTGGGCCCCTACTTTCAGCCTCTTCCGATGGTTGTTGTTTGTTGACCATGTTGACCTCACCGCGCCGAGAGAACAAATGCGGTGGACGAGGGCGGGGCCCAGGAAGAGAACCACACGGAGCCGGCGAAGCCACCGCAGTGGATGCCCACGCTGAGGGGAGAATGAGCGCTGACTGGTCGGCTGCGGGGTGAGGCTGACGTTGCCGGAAAATAACAGGATGTGTGGGTGGTTAGAGGGATGGCCTGGCGGCAGCACAGCCAGCCACGGGAGGAGGGAGCAGGCAGTCCCGCTGGCGCTGGTTTGGGCGGCTGGAGCAGGAAGATCAAAGATTGAAGAAGCACGTCGGCCGTTGGATGGACATCCAACAGTCACTGCTGTGTGTTGACTAAGTTGACAAACCTTGCGTACGCGTCAAAAAAAATTAGGACAGTGTCATCGTCAACCTAGTAGGCCCAGAAGTTAGCCTCCAAATCTATGGAAAACAGCATACAGCCCATTAGCCATTCTTTTCAATAATTTACATCCCATTTGCTAATTCTTAAGGATATTTGAAGCCCATATTCTTTTTATTAGCATTACAGACCATATATTCTGGGCACTGCTAAAAATTCAACAAAATTTTGCATATTTCGATGGGGTCCGAACTCTTTTAATCACGAAATTTTGAGTCACGTTAAAAATAGTTTTCAAAAAATTATATCAAAATAAAATTCAAAAAACAATTCTCCGCAAAAAAGGAATGAAATTTAGAATCTTAACTAGCAAGATGCCCGTTCGTTGCACGGAACATGAAGATGCATTTGTATGATTAGTTTATCTTATGGGTGAAAAGATGATATTTTAATATAATTGGCAGTTGGCTTTGGTTTTTATAAGAGTAGAGAGTAGAGAAATCCTGAAAAAAATGATATTTTAATGCAATTGCTGGTTGGCTTTGGTTTAAAAATTTACAGCCATTTCTTACAACTTATAGCCCGTTTTCTGGGGAAGCCCATTTCTTATCCCTCCTCGTCTTGAAAGATTTGCAGCCCAGCAGGGCTGAGAAAAGCAAGTAGGCCTCGCATTTGGTATTCTCCAAAAAAAGAACTGGGCTAGCCAATTTCAGAAAGAAAAAATATCAACTGGGCTCGTCATGTGCTTAATAAAAGCGTAAGCGTGGGCTAGACGGGCCACAGCCCCCGCACAGCACACAGTTGAGCTCCGTCTCTGAAATTGAAAAACAACTGGGCGAGATGCTGGGTCCCTAGTGTTATCCGCTTGTTGTGTAATTTTCTCGTTTATTGACTACATTGACAATGGCGTGGAACCTAGTTGTCAAACAATTAGGAGGAAGTACTATTTTGGCTTGTAATAACGAGGCACCTGCTTGTGAAATGCAATGACCCTGGTGGGTCCCTACTGTCAGCCTCTCCACATACAGTCATCTCCTGATTCCTCTTGGTTGTTGACCATGTTGACAACACCAGACGGCGGCGAGCATAGCGAGCTAACCAAGGCGAAGAACAACGGCAAGGCCTCGGACGGGAACGAACAGCAGCCATGGAAGATGCGGCAGTGTACTGGCAGGTGGAGGGGAGTATGAGGGCAACAACATGCAAGTCAAGCATACAAATGGTACAAAAAGCCCAAGGATTAATTGTTCATCAAATTTTTAGACAAAACCCAGATTGAGCATGACAGTAACATCTAACCCAACCACTCTTTTTTGCAGTCACAAACAAATGGTTCGGTCTGATCCATAAAATCAACATCCTGTGCAAAAAAATTTATTTTAGGATGTCTACAACTTGTTGTAAATAGAAGCCAAGCACGTTTAGAAGCCCATTTGTCCACCTGAAACTTCTTTTTTTGCTGTTCAACATGTTCGTCCGTGAGAAATCTCTGTCTATAAAAATTAAGCCTCATGGACAATAGTAACCTCGCATTCAACAGGAAGAATGTGACAAAGCTTCTGTTTGCCTGGTTGGATGCATATCGTCCCATCGTTATTGTCCTCAAACGAATGTCATGAGAACTGAGAAAATCCTTGTGCTTATTACGCCAACAATTGGTTATATGTTTTTCTCCATGTGGTTCTGCCTAAGTAGACATGAAGATTGAAAACAGTTAAAGTCTGAAAAAAGAGTATGTCGAAAGAACGACAGTTGAACAGTTAATTCTAGTACAATATATACGGGCTTTCAATGTGGATGAAATCATCACCTCTATGTATAAATTCTCCAGAGATCGAAAGCATCGCAGCAAGCCAATAATTTTGTCCAGATCAAAACTATACATTTTGATATATATGATCTTGACAGAATCCAGCAGCATTGATAGGCTATCAATGGACGAACTCTTCATTGAGCATATAACATAATATTAGTACCCAAAGTGTACTCCAAGATGATATCAAACTTATGCGCACAAATGAAAAATGCAGCATATGATTACAAATGTGTAGATGATAATATACGGTACCTGAAAAGGTCAGGAGCCAAACACCAACTCCTTGTGATTATTAAACGGGTCACGAATTACACCCAAGGTCTCCAGTTTGGGCGTAGAGACGACAGTTATTTCTGAAGGTGTATAACAATTATCAAGGAGCAACCTTTCAAGTGAAGGGGCATCTTTGATGATGAGCTGCTGTCCTTCAAAACAAATTCCAATGCTTTTAAGGTGAGGCGACTTTATTTGGAGACAACTGATACCGATTTCTATTCCCGAAACAATCAGCAAGCCCTCCAGGGCAGGGCAACTGGAGTGGATGATGTTGTGCAGTGAGGCCTCCGACAGATAAACCACCACAAGTTAAAGTTTTTTTAGCAGTGGGAGTCGAAGCATTTGTACCAGATTGTCTGGTAGATGGCACCGGGCGAAGGTGGCGGTGTGGAGAGAGGAGGAAAACCGCGAGATGGACAACGGTGGTGTGGGCACGAATTCTTGGTATGTTTGTGGTATGAAACTTTCATGGTAATGGTAGAACTCAAACTGGTGGAGTTTTCCGAATTTAGGGGATGTCAGCCAAGCGTCCACCTTGCCGGGTATGGACAACAAGTAGCTTGTCGGGATGCGGAGGCATTGAACGGGGCCCTAATAGTGAGAAGAGACGATGGCTCTGATGAGATCAAATTCAGGAAGGACAGATATCTGACGACAGTCGAGATTGAGGGGCGCGGTGCGCTATAGAGGGCGCCACCGAGTTGAGAGGAATTGTGTGCGGCGGCAATCCTTGGTGGGGAGAAGCGAGATGATCTCCTCAAGGATGACGTCCAGGAGATCGCTGATGCGGTCCACCAGAGATTCTACCGGTTCCTCAGATCCGGGTGGGGGGGCTCGCCGCTTCTCCTCGCGCTATCGGGTGCGGGATCTACAACCGGCATCGCCGCTGGCGGGAGCCTCATCTTCTTGGCGCTGGGGACAGCCGACTCCATTTTCCTTGTGGGTGTCGCACCGAGCTCACGGGTTTGAGCAGAGTAGCCAGAGACGAGCCTAGTGGCAGTGCGAGTGGGGAAGAAGGAGGGCTGGGGATTTCTGTAGGAGTGGAAGAAGAGGAGCAGGTGTTTTCTGTACGAGTGAGGAAGAAGGTGAGCGGGGTTTTCTGGATGAGTGAGGAAGATTGGGGAGCGGGGGGGAATTGGGTGGGGAGACGGAAGCGGGGTTTTCTGCACTGCTTGTTTGCTCCTCCACACATGACAGGATCGTTCCGCACTGCATTCAGCAAGTCAACATACGAATAAGCTAATTTCATCTTGAGGTGGTCATTGTACCTAGTTACGAATGTAGGAATACCTGGAGCATCATGAGGTTAGCTGACAGCAGGTAGATGCAGCCATATAAATTTTGTGCAGTGCTACCAAAATTGAGGTTTGTATCCCTTCCCGTTATGAGAATTCTTCTTGAAGTTGGTAGAATGTGAAGGCTTGTTCTTTGCATCAAACTTGCCTTTCCCCTGAGATTTGTTCTTGTTGTTTTGGGGCTGGTTGGGCCGGAAGTTCTTCTCGTGTACCATGTGGGCACTAGAAGCTCCCTCGGCGACCCGAGCACATGTGTCTTTTGCTCTTGCCTTCTCCTCAAAATCAAGAGTGCTAATGAGATCCAAAACAGAAAACTCATGTCTCTTGTTTTTCAGAGAAGTAGCAAAATCGTTCCACGAAGGTGGAAGCTTGGCAATGATGGTCCCAGCAACAAATTTTTCCGGCAACACACACTTAAAGTACTCAAGTTCCTTAGAGAGTGAATGTATCTCATGAGTCTGCTGAACAACAGAGCGCTCATCAGTCATCTTGTACTCACAGAATTGCTCCATGACGTACAACTCGTTGCCAGCGCCCGAGGGCCCAAACGTGGCCTCGAGTGCAGCCCACATGTCGTTGCCGTTGTCAAACAACATATACAAATCCACAATGGAATCGTCAAGAACACTCAGCAGGGCGGCTTTAAAGAGGGTATCCATGTTCTGAAAAGCTTCCTGCTGTGTAGGATTAAGATCGCCCTCAGGCTTACCCTTAGTGGCGTCATAGCAGTACATGATCTGAAACCAATATACTACTCTTGTGCGCCACCTTTTATATTGCATCCCCTTAAAAGTAGGCGGCTTCAAAAGCGCAGCAAAACCACTCGGAGTAAATTGCATGTGATCAGGTTTTTGGATTGGATTGTTGAATACATGAGCAATTTACTATGAGATGTAATCTGAATCAACAGTAAATAGATCATGACGACAATTGCAAACATCAAAGTAATGATGCGGACTAAACCAGGAGGACGGAATCACATACTGTACAGCGGGAGCAGAACCGATGTGGTTGATGTTGTCACTCATGTCGTTGATTTAACGAGGTCGGGGAACAAGGCTGTCGTTGAGGAAGTCGCCGCTGGCAGCAGTCACAGGAGTGTGCTCCCCAAAAACCTGATCGCCCCTCTCCTGTACAGGATCACGAAAGGCAGGGTTCGGAGGACTGTTGTCCCTTCTCGCGGTGCACGCCAGAAGGAGGGCTGGAGAAGATTTGCATGGCGGTGCAAAGATCTGGAACGGTGCGAAACCATATGATACAGCGGCAGCTAGGGTAGAACATGTCAGGTCGGAGTATAATAGTAGGCCTTTGGCCCCCAAACCCCACATCCAAGTTAATAATAGCTCAAAAAAAAGTCAATAATAGAGCCACCAAAGTTTGTCTCAAAAAAAAATGGAGTAATTAAGGTGTCCATTAGTCCCTTTAGTATAAATACAATATCATTAATAATGGCCCCACCTTTTGTCTCACAAAGTAGAGTATGTTGGAGTACAACCGGTTACACGTTTACAATCCGCTTCTCTTCTCTCTCCTCTTCTCTCTCCTTCAACTAATCACAAATACTATATTTAAATCCTTATATCCTGCTTATGTCATCTAATTATAGTACTTGCTCTAAAAGTTACTATCCACTGTGTAGTCTGAAATGCCGGGCGTGCAGCGGGCGGTGCCCTCGGTCGGCGCGCTGCTTCAACGGCGGAAGCAGTGAGAGGTTACGTCGCCCTGACTTGCCATCAATGTGGAGCGACGGGCTCAGCTGGCGCCGGGGGGGAAGCGCGCGTGGGAGGGGGGAGGGGGTTTTGTTGGGCTAAGAAGGTGAGAAGCCAACTTGGGATCGGTCCAGACGGGGAAATATCATGTGCTCCCATACTCTGCATATGACACTAGTCTATGTTACTACTCCCTCCTTTCCGGTTTATAGAGATGTTTAGAGTAACATAGTAATATGTTACAGTACAAGTTACTCCCCACTATGACCAGCCTTGGCCTCTCCCAGTGCTCCACCATGTATAGCTGCTAAGCCTGCCACGTAGGCATAAAATACGATGTGGCACCAATAAACTAAGCACCTATGCATTGAACACTTGAGTTACTAAGCCATTTAATGCACTTAGCACCTCATCTAAAGAGCATTAATAGTATAGCCAGCTGCTGGCTATAAGCCTACAACCCATCTTATAGTCAACATGTACAAAGTGCCTAGGAGCACGTGCTAGAGCTCGCTCTTCACGAAGAGCCCGCTTACCTTCTCTTTCCTCCAACTAAGGCTGGTCGTAATAGTAGCTAGTATCATGCATGCCAACTAGGCAATTTTGACGAGGTGTCATAGCATTAAATGAAGAAAGAAAGAGTGGAGTATCATATCATGATATCGTATCATAATAAATGCTATGCTACTTTGTGTCATGCATGACAATAAATAGAGTACTACATTATACTACTATATGATACTATGCATTATGGAGGTAGTATCATACACTAGTATCATATACCCTTTGGTCCCAGGCCTTGGCCTGTTTTGAAATATATAAGGTAGAATCTCATCTACCTTTCATTTCAAAAAAAAAGTATATGATACTCCCCATTACAACCAGCCTAAGCAGAAATATACTACTGTTTATTCCTTATAGCCCACTGACTCAGCTCTATTGTACTTGCTCTAAGCACATCTAAGCACTTGCTAGCACCCCCTTGACCGTGGACCTTGACGGTGTACGTCACCTTGTGTCTCATAATTTTCCTCGTCATCATCTGAGTCCTAGAAGATCTCACCAACATCATCATTAGCATGCAGCCGCCTTGATAGACAACGTGCGCAGAAGGAGTAGAGGCGACTGGGGATACACCACCACCATGTCGTGGGCGCTCCGTATGTGCTCGTGTGTGTGCAGCGTGCGTGTTTTTCCATCGGTGCTAGCTCTAAGGCCGAGGCTGTGGTCGTCTTCATCTCCAACTAGTAGTTGAGCGACGACGGCAAAGAGGTGCTGCAAGAGATGCGTATGCGCCGTTGCGCGCGAGCTTCGCCGTAGCATGATGAACCGGACGTCGCCGCGGATAGCGCACGCCTCCATGCAGCCGACTGTGTGCATGCATGTGTTATTCACGTGCATTCTACGGCCGAGCGTGTGTGCATGCACGTCTTGTGTACGTGCGTTGTGTGCTCCATGCTGTGCACGTATGTGCATGAGTTGGATCGGATGGAGTTAGTGCATTGGCTTGTGTACATATTTTAGAGTGTAGATTCACTCATTTTGTTTCGTATGTAGTCCCTTATTGAAATATCTAAAAAGACTTATATTTGGGAATGGAGGGAGTATAAAACATCTTCAACTATGCATCCTGATGTACCGTTTCTAGTGGTTAGCGAAAAGTTCATGTTCTTTTAGTTGTTTATAGGTGGGCAGGCGGCAAAAAACAAGGGAAAACGCGCAAGGTTCCTTGCAGACGCTCCACCGCGAGGTTCCTTTCTCCTCCTCGGTCGTCAGGAATCTATGCTCTTCAACTCTTTTCTTTTACGTGAGCTTTGTTCATCCTTTTCCCAACACGCGAGACATCTAGCATCAAGGTGCACGTGTCATGCAAGAAAATGGAGATAATCATATAAGCAGTGCATAAGTGAGTCATGCGGGGGGGGGGAAGCGGGGGGAAACCCTTTTCTATAAGTGAGTCATGCACTTCGATGGCACCTACCCAATATTTTTTCTCCTCGATGGCACGTGAATGGCACGTGAATAGTGCACGTACTCAACGACGGAGCACAGGATGGTAGCAATGACATGGTCAGCCCTTTTTTGGAGAGAGTACGTACTACTAGTAAATAACTTTGATGTGTCCCGTCAACTCGCAGAACCACGAGAAGCTTGATTACGCCTTCTCCCTCGCCAACGCGTGCGCGGTGGCTCGTAGCATGATGAGAAACTTTTGCTTACAAGCGGTGGACGTGCAGCAGTTCATTTGGTGTCAGATTGCCAGAAGCACTACTGTAGAACCATCGACTTCCGGAAGAGGCGAAGAGCCAAGCGCAAGGTCACCTACCAACCTTAGGCTAGGCGCAGTGGGAGTAACATAAGTAGAGGTACCTCCTTTTTTTTATTCTAGAAACAACCACATGCAAATATCAAGGTGCTGGTTACGTAGAACAAATTTCCTGCAGTCCGTGCTCAGCCCTCCTCTATCTCTCTTCTCAGCCAACCAGTGGACGCGTGGAGCCCATCGTCTGTTTGCTCACATGCAGCCCCACATGTCAGTGAAAATGCAAGAGGACCCACTGAACCTGCACATCTTTCACCTCGACGTGCTGGTGATGAAAAACAAATCCAAGAAAGATCTTCGGTGGCCGCTTTTGGAGTTACTCAAGAGTAGTAAGATTCTATTTACAGTTTAACCCAAGATGCACATCTCGTGGCTTCAACTACCACTCTATTTTCTTTCATGACACGACCTGGATGCTGGATGTCCCACGTGTCGGCAAAAGGAAGATGAACCCGACCAAATCTTTGGTTGTGCTCTTGGATTAGACTAGTTGTGCTAACTTAAAATTTTTATTGTGTACTCCCTCCGTTCCAAAATACTTGACTTCCATTTGTCCAAAAATGGATGTACCTATATACTAAAACATGTCTAGATACATATATATTTTGACAAATAGAAGGCATGTGTTGTGCAACGGAGGGAGTAGAATGGATGCAAGTTTTTGTATTGGGAAGAAGAGTACATCCATATATTGATAGAGCGCAATTTAGTAGATGTTCTATCACTTTTAGCTAGCACAGAGGCTATAGATGAGATTAGTGCACTTGTTGATACTCCTACTTGGTATGCGTGTTGCTGCTTAGACGCAGAGAAAAACGAACCGGAGGGAGTACTAGAATAGAGGCTACACATGAGACTAGATGCGACGAAACAACGTCTACTTCTTTACACTCGAAGAAGAAAGAAGCACATAAGATCGAGCCTCCGCAGATCAACAATGAATGCATCGAGAAGGCACTAATCCAACTTACAGGAGTAGTAAAATGTATTCTTGTGGTTCTTGTTTTCTTTGGTCTTGCTTTTCTAGTCAAAATTATCATTGGAGTTCGTGCAAAATGGAGGTCCGTTTGGGGTCGTGCGTTGCAGTTGGCCTTACAAGTGGGACCGTAGTTAAGGAAACCGACTATCGGAAAACCCCCACCTCGCCCACCGTGTGATGGCTGAGTTAGAGAAATGATGAGGTTGAAGAGATTGCTCTAGCACGGACTCCAAGAAATATGGTGTCAGATGGAAGTCGTGATGGTGGCGTGTGCCGTACTCCTGGACGTGAATGCTTGTTCTGGCCCATGCCACCCTACTACTCCTACTACTTACTATATAGTACTACTAGTATCAAGGATTCGAGGTGCTGGTTACGTAGTACAATATGGCTACAGTAAAAACACCCGCACAACACGCGAAGCATGTGAAGCTAGTACAAATAGTGTACTACTATTGTTGATTGGCCTCATCCGATAACCTGTTGCAATGCACGTACAATTCTGTATTAGGAAAATATTTTTTTGCCTCGTTGCACCACTCACCCACAGAAGCGACTAGAAAGCCATTCATAAATTTAGTAAGTTTATCACAGGCATATCATTTTATTACATACAACAGGTCATCAACCCACATCGACAACAAGGATACATTATAAATACTGAAGTTTTCACCACACAACAAATAACAAGCAATGAAATGAACTTCAACTCAACCACTCCTCGGCGTTGGAAATGCTTGCTTTGAACCACAAGTGATTCTCTGGGACGGGCCATCCATTGTCGATCTGGAGACCAATGCAGGACTGATCATCCAGGCTGAAGCGGCCTACTGTATCAGTACCAGGGTAGGCAACCACCCAAATGTCCGAGTTATAGACACAGTTGCTTCTCATAAATGGTAGTAACGTTGCGTAAATAGCAGTTGGGTCGCCTTTCACCATCATTGGATAGTTTTGTCCAAGGAAGAGCGAGTTTTCTCCAAGACTATCAATTCTGTACCAGGGAGAAGGAGTTGGCTCTAGCACACTAGTATCCATCCCGAATACCATGCAATGGGTGTTGGAATAGGTCCGGAGAGTGTAAACATGGGAGACTACAACTGCTTCCTTAGCAGTAACATCATCAGTGGGTTGTATACACACGAGAAGAGGTGATCCATCAGAATTAGTTGCCAGGCGCCAAATAGTATATGGGCGCTGCTCGTCCTCATGCTCATGATCATCACCATCGTCATCTCCCCCTTGGTTATAAAAATCTTCAAGTATAGGTGGTGGAATGTTCGCAGGACCTTGGAAACACAAGAAGAAGGTTAATTAGTAAAGGGAAACTTGCTAACCCGCATGAATGTGGATGAAACAATTATAATTACAGTGGAAGACAAATGTACCGAAACAAAGATTCCATGCAAAAACAGTGCCACGAGTGGTGGCAGCAAACACAAGGCCCTCGTATTCAATTGCATCACAGTACTCATCCGTGTACAGAAACTGATTTTTGAGCAATATCCATCGAGTCAAACCAGCAAGGACGGCAACAAGCTTGTCGAAGATAGCAACAACTTCATAGTTGTTGTAATTCCAAGAGCGGTTGGGAACTCGAGAAATTGCTATCTTCCGTAGAAGACAGTCACCATGATTGTATTTGAACGTGCGTACAATACCGGTGTGCTCAACCTCTGGGCAGTCTGCTGAGATTTTTGGAAGTGGAACCCGGTCATGAGTGTACACATTCACAAGTTCCCACTCGCAGTTGGACCCAATGTAAACAACCCAATCTCCATTTGCGCCTGCCCAAGCCTTGCCCTCAAGCGATGGCATCTTAACATCATATGTATCATTATCAAGCGGCATCAACTTGCACAGGGCGAGGCCTCCGTCGTGACGGCGCCAGTCATCAGGGTCACGGCAAATAAGATAGGGGAGATCAAACCGCTCCTTGACTCTTGGGTTCCTTGTAATGATGTTATTAGTTGAGTCAAGAATGGGCTTGAATGAACCTGCCATGCTATCCGAGGTGATGACGTCGCACCGATCAATGACTTCCTCCACCACGTCATCTTTCAGATCGGGGCAAGAATAACAGGGTCGTTTCTGTCCTGTTCCCTCCATGGAGAAGACGATCAAACAATGGCAGAAGAAAGGGTGAAGGGCTGAAGGAAAATGGAGGAGGGAGAGGAAGAGCGTGCGACAGTAGTTCCAAATTGAGAGGGAAAGGCGAAGAGTCGGTGGACGGTTGCCAGGTTGCCACGGTTCACGAAGGGGCGCCCCGACCTACACGTCGGTTCGGAAATACTTCTAGTACTCGTCGTCATCTCACTGATATGTTGGAACGGGACCACATGTCAATGAAACATGGTGTGTAATTTCTCGTCCAAAATGCGATCTGGCCGCGTTGGCCCGAGGTGCCGCATTAGGTTTTTTATGTTTGAAAGTTTGCTGCATTAGTTATCGACCTTTATTTTTTTAACATGCAATCTGAATGGATAGCTCCTGTGGTCATCACACGTGAGCGGATATAGTGATGGTTGATTCGCCCGAGCAACTTATTACTGTGGGAATATGGGAGTACCAGCGGATTCAAGGAACAGAGAAATGATGGTTGCTTCGTCCGAGCAACTTACTGTGGTGAAGGTGGGGCTCTGTGATTTGACTGCTCACTAGTCATTACTACTGCGGTGCAACGACCAGGGTGAATCTTTCCCTGAAGTTGTGTTGTGCACTCAATATTGCTGCATGGTAGGTGGAGCCGGATGAAGGATGTTGTCGGCGAAACGAAGTTGAATTGTTTCTGGCATTGCTATCAATCCTTCAGGATTTGTTTATATGTACGCATAATTTTGATGAAATTGTACTGTGATGCTATGAAGGTTTCAACTCTGGTTCCCGCAGGAAAAAAAAGGTTTCAACTTAGGATTCATGTGTCTTGCCTCGAGATTATCTTGTTACAACATTCCATCAAATACAAATGAAACTACCATGGCTAATGCATCTCAATGGTTCGCAGATCAGCGCCAATATTCACATCACAACTGAAGACAAAGTTGTGAGAAGGTGTACAAATAAAGAAAAAAATATAATTGATCGATGTTGTTCGTAGGCATGGCTCCATTTCCTTGGCACAGTGTTCATTGCTTGGAAGCTAGTTTCACCCAGCTCTGTAGCCAAAAAAGAGGTGTATGAAGGACACGACAATCCGATCATTTTGTGCAGCTCCACTAAAATCGGGCGGACCATCCCTGTTTGCAAAGATATCCAGTCAGTGTGATGACAATAATAGTGGAACTAGATGATGAAACATAACACACATAAATAGAAGCCGATCACCTCTACGATCTCTCTTTAGGACTAACTTCTTGTTGGAGAAGATTAGGCATGGAGTTGGATGAGGAGGATAGCAAAACCAATCTCCCTTTCCGCAGTCCCACAGAAATGTAAAAACGTTGCCCGTGTGACATTTTGGCGGAACTGCACAAAACACTCTTCAGAAAAGTGATTTGTGCAGTTCACCAAAAGGTCGCAATAGCAACGAGGTGGAAATGGATAGCCATGTTTGCAAAAGGAGGTCGAAAGGAAACAACTACTGCCCAATAACATGAGTTGAAGACACATATGCCGACAAAAAAGAAGCATGTTCCATGTAAAAAGGGAAAGATAGCACATGGTGGTTTATCAAAAATGGTTTGAGGATGAGATTGCAAGATGGAAAGTACACCGGCCAAGATACGATTTAAGCAAACAACTAAAGAAGATCCACATGCAGCAACGTGGGAAGATGGGCAGTGGAGCAAGACCGGAGGAAGTTGTACCTGAGGGTTGTCGGGATTTTACTAGGAGGGTGCCGACGGCCGGGATCTGCCCATACTGCAGCAGTGAGCAAGTGGAAAAGGCCCTACCACGCCGGAGCTTGGTCAGAGAGAACGGCGGGTACCGCAGATCGGGACGAGCTGCCTCAACACCGTCGAACGGAGAGACGATGCACATCCTCCCTTTCTGCCGGCAGACGGGATGCAGCCGGATCACTGACCAACGCTGAGAGAGAGAGGCCACGGCGGCTGAGGGAGTCCCGGATTAGGGGGTGTCCGGATGGCCAGACTATGACCTTTGGCCGGACTCCCGGACTATGAAGATACAAGATTGAAGACTTCGTCCCGTGTCCGGATAGGACTTTCCTTGGCGTGGAAGGCAAGCTTGGCAATATGAAGATCTCCTCCCATCGTAACCGACTCTGTGTAACCCTAGCCCTCTCCAGTGTCTATATAAACCGGAGAGTTTTAGTCCGTAGGACGAACAACAATCATACCATAGGCTAGCTTCTAGGGTTTAGCCTCTCTGATCTCGTGGTAGATCAACTCTTGTACTACCCATATCATCAATATGAATCAAGCAGGAGTAGGGTTTTACCTCCATCGAGAGGGCCCGAACCTGGGTAAAAACATTGTGTCCCTTGTCTCCTGTTACCATCCGCCTAGACGCACAGTTCGGGACCCCTACCCGAGATCTACCGGTTTTGACACCGACATTGGTGCTTTCATTGAGAGTTCCTCTGTGTCGTCACCGTCAGGAAGGATGCCTCACCCCGTCTTTAAAGACGGCGATGTTACTAAAGGAGCTTTGGCTGTCGGCCAAACTCTCCGGCTAGGCAGTTTTTTGATGACCGCCTGTTCGGCCGCCGCGCCGACAATGACCTCTCAGGTCATCGAAAGCAATCTCCACATCAGCTTGGAACTTGCCGAGCAGTCAGATCCGATGGAGCTCTCTTCCCTAAACGAGCTCTTGGATCGCATCGCCGCCCTGGGAGTCGCTACAGATTACGGCCAAATTGGGCTTAAACCCGATCAGAGAGAGATTGACTCTCCCCAGGTCACCCACCACGTTGAAGTGGTGGAGGAACAATGCAGCGAATCTTCGCCCATCCTAAGGACTAGATGTGTCCGGATTCCTGATCCCTCCAAGACGGGCATCCGCGGAGGGGAGGACGTCGCCCAAGCCCTGAACCTAAAGTCAGGCAGCAGGCCTGATTCATTGAATAACGTCCAAGAAAAGAAGCTTCCGAGTTCGGAAATTTCTTGGCCCCTGAGTCTTAGATCGGGCGAGGTTCCGGATTTAAATCCACCCGCCCACCCAAATATAAGGGATCTATCCCAAATTCGGCAAGAGCCCGGGGAAACAGTACACCATTACTGGGCCAGATTCCTCTTGGTTAGGAACAGGATAAAGGACTGGCGCGAGAGGGATGCAATTTCATTCTTCTGTAACAACCGCACGGACATCGGAATCCTCAACGCCATAAGTCGCTGCGAAATTACACGCTTCGCCGACTTGACATCCATAGTACGAAAGTACTGTGCGACAGAAAGCGTTCGAAAAACCGAAACAAAATTCTGGGACAATCCGACCCTGAATGCAATCCCAGTCCGAAACAAAAGGATGCATTATCGCCAGGCACCTGGGCCAAACAGCAAAAAACAAAAACCCTCTATAGGGTATGGAACCGTACTGGAGTGATGGCTCAGTGGACCCTGTAAAATTCATAGTACAGAGGAAGTCACACCAACTCATAGCCTTAGAGCATGTTGGATACTCCAGCAGGTGGCCAGAAGTGGCGAGGAGCTTCTAACTCCAGAATCCGCACAGCACCACCCCAGAAACGCCAATACGGTGTCAACAGTCTTCGAGACTTTCACATCAAACAATGCGAGGAAACGAACGCTCCGCAGCCTTACCGAAGTCTAACAAGTAGCGACAATAAACCCATGGAGTGACACGGCTATTACCTTTAATGCCAATGACGAACCTAAATTCCGGACAGCACGAGCACCAACCACACTGGTCCTCAGCCCGATAGTGGACGGCTTCCGGCTTACAAAGGTACTCATGGACGGTGGCAACGGACTGAACCTCAACTATGAGGAAACCCTGCGAAAAATGGAAATAGACTGGAGACGCATTGAGCAAAGCAACACAACCTTTAGAGGAATAATCCCCAGCCGGGAAGCGTGCTGTTCAGGGAAAATCACACTGGATGTGGTGTTCGGCACGCCGGATAATTACAGATCCGAGGAGGTCACATTTCAAGAGGCCCCATTCAGCAGCGGATACCACGCTCTGTTAGGGCGAGAAGCATTCACAATTTTTCAAGCTATACCCCATTACGGGTACATGAAGCTCAAAATGCCCGGACCCAACGGAATCATCACTCTTGCTAGTGATCCGGACACAGCGCTCCGCGCCGAAAACAAGACAGCCGCGCTGGCCCTCGAGGCATTATCCAAAGCCCTGGCGGCCGAGGAACTAACTGTGTTGCGCTCCACGGGGGACAGGGATGACGTGATACTCGACAAAAGATCCAAGTCCACCTCCTTCAAGCCGGCAGACGAAATAGTCAAGTTCCAAGTCCATCCAACGGACACTACAAAAACGGCCTCCATCGGGACACAACTAAACCCTCATGTAGACGCCGCACTCAGAGAATTCCTATGAGAAAATTGGGACATTTTTTCCTGGCACCCTTCAGACATGCCAGGAATCCCACGCAGGCTGGCCGAGCACAACCTGAACATCCTAAAAGGATTCAAGCTCGTTAAGCAGACTCTTCGGCGTTTCTCCGAACCTAAGAGACAAGCCATGGGAGAGGAGCTAGCCAAACTACTGGAAGCCGGATTCATCAGGGATATAAAATATCCGGACTGGCTAGCAAACCTGGTGATGGTACCAAAGAAGGACAAATCCTAGCGCCTATGCGTCGATTTCAAAGACCTAAATAAGGCATGCCCAAAGGATCCCTTCCCCTCCCCCGCATTGATCAAATCATCGACGCCACTGCAGGACACGATTCATTGTGCTTCCTCGATGCATACTCTGGCTACCACCAAATCAAGATGGCAGATTCAGACCAAGCCGCAACGGCATTCATCACCCCATACGTCCCATTCTGCTTCAACACAATGCCCTTCGGGCTCAAAAACGCCGGCGCAACATATCAGCGCATGATTCAGACATGTCTGGCCAACCAAATCGGCAAAACGGTTGAAGCGTATGTGGATGACGTGGTCGTCAAAACCAAACACGTTGAAACTCTAATAGACGACTTGAGGCTCACGTTCGATAACCTCCGAACATATGACATTAGGCTTAACCCGGAAAAATGCGTTTTCGGCGTACCAGCCGGAAAGCTCTTGGGCTTCATCGTATCCAGTAGAGGAACTGAAGCAAACCCAGCCAAGATCCGTGCTCTGTCACAATTCGATATTCCAAAAGATCTCAAGCAAATACAAAAATTGACTGGATGCATGGCAGCTCTAAGCCGCTTCATCTCCCGCTTGGGGAAAAGGCATTACCCCTTTACCGCCTCCTCCGGCACACCGAACACTTCGAGTGGACGGATGCCGCCACGGCCGGACTCGAAGAAATAAAAGCCATACTGGCAAGAAACCTAGTCCTGGTCGTGCCGAACATCGGCGAACCAATGTTGTTATACATCGCGGAAACTCACCAAGTTGTACGCGCAGTCCTCGTCGTCGAACGAGAAACGGACGGACACAAATTCCCTGTCCAGAAACCGGTGTACTACGTGTCCACTGTCCTCACTCCATGCAAGTCCCGGTACCCGCATTACCAAAAAATAGCATACGTAGTGTTCATGGCATCCCGGAAGCTACAACACTACTTTCAAGAGTGTTCGATAACAGTAGCCTCCTAAGTACCTCTTAACGATATCATAAACAACCGCGCGCAACAGGCCGGATTGCCAAATGGGCCATTGAGCTCCTCCCGTTCGACATAACATATAAGCCATGGCGAGCCATCAAGTCGCAAGCCTTGGCCGACTTTGTCGCTGAATGGACTGAAGCCGAACTCCCTAAAGAGTACGGCACATATTCCAACTGGACCATGCACTTTGACGGCTCCAAAATGCTGGCGGGTCTGGGGGCTGGCGTCGTCCTGACATCCCCAACATGAGATACAGTCCAATATGTACTCCAGATAATGTATACGGACTCCAACAATGCAGCCGAATACGAGGCCATTCTACATGGCCTCCGGATGGCAGTCTCCATGGGCATTCAACGCCTAGAGGTGCGTGGGGATTCGAACATCGCGATATCCCAAATAAACGAAGACTTTGACGCCAAAGATCCGAAAATGGCAGCTTACCGCAACGTCGTCCTAAATATGTCAGCTCGGTTCGAAGGGCTCGAATTCCACCATATAGCCCGGGAAAATAATCAGGCAGCAGACGTCCTAGCACGCATCGGTGCAAAGCGCGATGCAGTCCCCCCAACATTTTCCTGGAAAGGCTATTCAAGCCATCTGTACAGTGGGAAGGGAAATCCGGAATTAACAATCTGGACCAGGCCGCATCACCTAACCCCGAACACCCTGACACAATGGAAGACTCTGTCAATGAAGTCACACCCACAGCCCACGTAATAATGGTAGTAATTGCCCCGTGGACAGAACCATTCTTAGCCTACTTAACTAGGCAGGAACTCCCCGAGGACCAAAATGAGGCACGATGCATAGTGCGGCGATCTAAAGCCTATTAAGTCCACGAAGGAGAGCTTTATAAGAAAAGCACCACCGGAGTCCTTCAAAGGTGTATCTCCGAAGAGGAAGGGCGGAACCTTCTGGCGGAAATTCACGCTGGACTCGGCGGGCACCACGCCGCAGCCCGAGCCCTTGTAAGCAAGGCCTTCCGTACCGGATTTTATTGGCCGACGGCCAGGGCAGACGCTCAGGACTTAGTCCAGCGATGCGTCGGTTGCCAATTGTTCGCTAATCAAAGCCACATGCCGCCTACCGCCCTACAAACCATACCCATCACCTGGCCTTTTGCGGTCTGGGGGCTTGACATGGTTAGACCCCTTAAAGGAGGAACCCACAAGCAAAAATACCTACTGGTCATGGTGGATAAATTCACCAAATGTATAGAGGCCAAGCCTGTTAAGACGGTCGAATCCGGACCGGTGATAGACTTCATATCCGGGGTTGTACACCGTTATGGCGTCCCCCACAGCATCATTACTGACAACGGCACAAACTTTATGGCTGATGAAGTTAAACTCTGGTGCAAAAACATGGGCATTAAGCTCGATTACGCTTCAGTCTATCACCCACAAACTAACGGTCAAGTCGAGCGAGCCAACGGTCTAATCATGAGCGGCATCAAACCCAGATTAGTGCGATCCCTCAAGGAATCTAACACACACTGGGTAGAGGAGCTTGACTCCGTATTCTGGGGGCTGCGGACCACGCCGAATCGCACTACCGGGTTCACACCATTTTTTATGGTATACGGCGCAGAGGCAGTCCTGCCCTGCGACATAATTCATGACTCACCTCGCGTGCGCATGTACGAAGAAAGAGAAGCCAAGCTCGATCGGCAAGACAGCTTGGACGCATTGGAAGAGGAGCGCGACGTGGCAAAGGCCCGTTCCGCATTCTATCAACAGCAGGCTCAAAGATATCAAAGCAGAGAAGTACGGACCAAAACTTACAATGTTGGCGAGCTAGTTCTACACCTGCCGGACAAGAAAAAGGACAAACTCAAGACTAAATGGGAGGGTCCCTTCATAATCGACCAAGTCCTGACTGGTGGAGCGTACCGTCTGCGAAATGCATCGGACAACCGACTCGAGCCGAACCCATGGAACGCAGCACGCCTACGAAGATTCTACGCCTAGCGCCGGACTCTGTGTTCGTCTCCTTCCTCTACCACCTTCCTTTTTTTTAATTTAGCTGCCTGGTATTTTTCTCCTCCTTCCTCCTTTCTTTCTCCCAAGCCTTTAGGGGCTTGCTTGCGCGATTGCTCGCACATAATTGACGCGCCACCCGCGCTCATTATACCTGGGGGCTTCTTTATCAAGAAGCTTATATACACGGGCCTCATGCCCAAAACATGTGTGATACTTCCGCATTAACCTTTTATGCACCATTATATGCATCGATATGACTTAAGTTTTGGCCAAGCTGGGTTGCCTAGCTTATGTGCTTACCCCTACGTTCCTGTTTGTTCGGCTAGGTGGTAAAGGGAGCACCTCTGCGATTGTTACTGCCGGGTCAGCCGGATGTGTACCTCAGACTGGGTGAAGCCGAAAGCTAGCGTTCTTAAGGGAATATTCGGTCGGTGAACTAAAAGATGATTTTTCATTTGTCTATTTATCTGCCCCCAGATGCTTTTCTGCTTTCTTTTCGCAGTCCAGACATGCACTTTAGGGCATGCCTCCCAGGGAAAGGAACCCCTAACGGAACTATTCTCCCTGGAAGATGTTTCTTAGTAACCATGTAATATAACATAACTAGTTGGGCACTTGTCTGCTAAAGCACTTATGACCCCTACGCCTGGTCTCCATGCATGCCCCGGTTCTTACATAACCGAGAGGGTATTCGGACACACTCCGGACTATCGGGTCCAGAGGTTGAAGCGAAAAGGTCCGCAATGACAAACGATCTACAATCCGGCTAGAAGGCATTTTACATGTCATTTTAAATTACATAGTCAATTTGACTAGGTATATTCTTCTTCAATACCATCCAACAGGTTGTCTAATTTATAGTCCTGTTGGGAATACTTGGCAGCCAGCTCTACCTGGCCATACACTAAACTGACAGGGATCTTCTTTCCGTCAGGCCCCACAGGGCCGACCTCGGCCATGTGGTTTGGGTCAGCCTTCGTGTACCGAGTCTTCACCATGGCCCAGGCCTCCCTGGCACCTTGACGGCAGGCTAATATCTTCCATAACCGGAAGCGCTGCCGCACTCCCTTCAGCTTCTCTGCAAGTTCTCCAAGGCCTTCGGGCATGGAGAGGGATGGACACATAGCCTGGACGACGCCTTGCATCGCCTGCCGAACTCGTTCGTGCAGTTGCAACAGCTCGGGAAGAAGGTCCCCCGCTGAACCAGGCATTTCCTTCGCAGGACGACCTGTCAGCATATCTGCGGACATAGCTCTGTCAATCGACTTCCTCGCCGAACTCTTTTTTCGAAGATTCATTTAAGCACTTACTAAAAATGTCGCGTCGAAGTCGCCGATTCTCTTTTACGGAATCAGACAGCTGAGCACGAACATCCTTTAGTTCCTCGCCCAGCTGGGTATTGGCGTCTTGAAGCTTGTTCTTCTCTTGCCTCGCCCTCGTCAGCATGCTCTCGCCGGCCTTTAACTGGCGCAGGAGTTGTTGCTTGTCCGGATTCACTCTGGCCCCATCTGTACTGTTATTGTCGAATTGCACACATGCCGCACTTCACAACAGAATTATCTTTCAAAGCATATATTACCTGAGGGGGTCCCCTTGGCATTCTCTGAAGCGGCCAGTGCGGCCTTGAGTTGGGCCTTGCACTCTTCCAGCTCCTGGGACAGTTGCATGTTCTTTTTTGTAAGATCCTGCATAACATATGATCCTTAAATCAGTTATCTTAACTGTTTCAAGTCTCAGGGGCTACTGACATATATAACCATCAGATTTACTCACCCGTATGTCTTTCACATACTGCTATGTGGCTCTGGCTAGACCATTTTGAGCGGCACGGAGGTACACATCTCCCGTATTAAAGGCGTCCAACGCCTCTTGGGAAAAACATGCGTCACGAAGAACAGTCCGGCGACGCATGTGGTTCATGGCACTCTCCACCTCTGAATGGGTGGCAGATAGCCCGCCCGCATCCTCTGTCAGAGGAACGTCTGGTGTGTGCCCCATGTTCGCCTCCTCTTCCGGACCCGGCCTTGCAGCCTGACCGGTGGATATAGTCCGGCGGGCGCTCTTCTTCCTAAGGAGAGCATGAGCGTTAGTATGACTTAAGGGCATAAACCCTAGGCGTTAAAGTTGCGCGCCGTACCGTTACACCGGAGTATCGATCCGGTCCGCACTCCTTTTTAGCCCGCCTGGCTTCAATGGCCCTTGTTGGCTACCCACCGCGGGCTCGGCCCTCCGCCTCAAGGATTTCCCCTGCAAAACGAAACACTATTGGCTTACAACAATTAAAATAAAGCATGGATGGATCCTATTGAAAGTACTGGGACTTCGGTCTCGGTTACCTTTGAGGCTGGAAGTAGTCTGGGATAGTCGGCCGTAATGGCCACTAAGGTATTGTCCTTACTCAATTGGTGAAACACCCCATCAATTAGCTCCACACATAAGTCCAGGTCCTCTTGGGAGTCCGGGTCGAGGGACCGTTCCGGGTCCTCGGGTTGTGGAGGAGGGCTGTTTATCTCCTTCATAGTCTGGCGCAGCTCCTGCGTTAAAATTGCTAGACTAAGTACTCAATTATGGGAATTTGAAAACAGGTAGGAAAGTGAAAATGTTCGCTCACCCAACTTGGAGGACTATACATGGAGAATCCGCCCCGTGGGTTGCCACAGAGGAATTCCTCTTCTTCTCCCTTGTACAAAGCGGATAAGATCTTCGTTAGAGTGGCAGCCGAATCCGGCCCCTTGCGACCGCACCGGGTGGCATCGTCCTCCCCGTTGAAATCCACATGGGGTGGCCTCTATACTGAAGCGGCTGCACCCCCCGCATAATGCATGTGGCCATGACCTCGATCATGATCAGTCCGGAATTAGCCAACAACCTTATCCAGCTCATCAGGTAAAGGACGTCCCTGTCAGTTTCCCTCTGAGGGTTCCATGGGCGCCAGCTCAGGTGTTTCTTCAACGGAGCATTATTGAACTCAGGGAGGCCGATCCGTACAGGTTCCGGCAGGGGGACGTCGTCCATATAAAATCATTCCGAAGGCCAGTCCTCGGACGCCTTCTTTGGGGTTCCGGATAGATATCCTGTCCCAGCGATGCGCCATAGTTCGGCTCCGCCCACCTGATAAATTGACCCCTCCTGAGAGCGGGGCACAAGGTAGAACAACCTCTTCCACAGCGTGAAATGGGCCTCGATGCCCAGAAATAGCTCGCAGAGGGCCACGAAGCCCGCAATATGCAGTACGGAGGCAGGCGAGAGGTTGTGTAGCTGGAGGCCGTAAAACTCCAGTAGCCCTCGGAGGAACGGATGAATTGGAAATCCGAGTCCTCTTATTAAATAAGGGACTAGGCATACCCGCTCTCCTTGAGAGGGATTGGGATGCTCTCTGCCTGCTCTTCGTTGCTATAGGTGGCAATCCCGGCTCGAACTGGGACCATATATGCCGGGGGGAGGAGCCCCTTGGATTGAAGCACTACTAGCTTGCTATGTGGGACGGAACACCGCTCCCAATCTCCGGGCCGAGGGTTGGAGAGGCGAGAGGAGGAGCTGATTCGACCGGCCACGGCAGAATGGATCTCTGTCGAAAGCGCTCTGATGAATACTCGGGGAGGGAAGGTGGTGTGAATTGGATCTAAATCCCCGTCTCTTTTATGGGCGGCTCATTTACACGGCCGGGGGGGTAAATGAAAAAAACTCCCTGGCTTTTCACATTCATTTGACACGTGGAAGATGGTCATTATTGGGCACAGAAGCTAAGGAGAGCAGCACGCGCTAGAAGCCGAACACTATTCGATGGGTACATGGAATTTGGAGAAGAACCCGCCTTGCAATGCCGAAGACAAACTTGCGCGTCGGACTTATCATCATTGAAGCCTGGTTCGGGGGCTACTGAGGGAGTCCTGGATTAGGGGGTGTCCGGATGGCCGGACTATGACCTTTGGCCGGACTCCCGTACTATGAAGATACAAGATTGAAGACTTCGTCCCGTGTCCGGATAGGACTTTCCATGGCGTGGAAGGCAAGCATGGCAATATGATATGAAGATCTCCTCCCATTGTAACTAACTCTGTGTAACCCTAGCCCTCTCCGGTGTCTATATAAACCGGAGAGTTTTAGTCCGTAGGACGAACAACAATCATACCATAGGCTAGCTTTTAGGGTTTAGCCTCTCTGATCTTGTGGTAGATCAACTCTTGTACTACCCATATCATCAATATTAATCAAGCAGGAGTAGGGTTTTACCTCCATCGAGAGGGCCCGAACCTGGGTAAAAACATCGTGTCCCTTGTCTCCTGTTACCATCCGCCTAGACGCACAGTTCGGGACCCCCTACCCGAGATCCGACGGTTTTGACACCGACGGCGGCCTTGTGTGAGATTGTGTGACGAGACTCACGAGAGACAAACCCATTTTTCCATTTTCCCCACGGCAATTGTTTTATATTCTAGGCGTGGTACCCGGCCCTCCTTCGAGTAAACAACCGCTACACGCATCAAATTATCACGTGGGCTGCCTTTTCGTACAGAAACGAACTCCACCGTGTACCCGCGCGGGTGTGGCCAGGAACGAGACGTGAGTACGTGCGTCCTGCGTGCACTTCTTCATTAGGTGCAGGTACGTACGTGGGTGGGTGTGAGAGAGATGGTTTGTGCGAAACAGAGGCAATGTGTTGATGATATCTCAATCAGAAAAACGTAACATATGCAATGTGTCTGAAACGGAGTCATGGACATGAGATATCGATAGAATTGAAAACGGGGATGAAGTGTGTGGGTGCGCGATCGATAAAGAGTGCCATCGAATTTGTGTTTGCCCACGTCAAAGATACAGGGAGGCTGGCCTACTGGAATTTGAGGGTAGAGGTGCAGTTCTTCTCCGTGGCATGGATACCTACCTACAATGTTCGACTATAGGTGTGGGGGGGGGTAGAGACCGGTCGACTAGTATATGTGTGGGGAAGGAGATAGACCTAGCTATGTATTGAGGGAGATCGATCGACATCCATGGATATGTGTAGCAGAGGAATAAGGTTGGGAAAAAGAAAAAGGTAGAGTGTCGGAGGGTTGGCGGTGGAGTGGCGTCTCACAAATGGTGGGAGAGGCCTGCTAGACAAACGGAGGGTATGAGTACAATATCAATAAGAGAGGGCGGGGGATGTCTGTCTGTCTATGCACGTGCGTGTGAGAGACGGGTCGGGAGGTATTCAAGGATGATGGGGGGAGAAGATATGGTTGTGGTAAGCATGCGTAACTACATAGGAAGATCAACCGTCGTGTGTCCAAGAAAAGGAGAGACACAACTAGCGAGGTAAGTGTATCGGTGCTTGGTGAAAACGAATTATAGTCGACCTGGCTATATGTAGGGAGATCAGTTCATATACACGCCTGCATGTGTTAGAAGCAAATAAGGTCCAGAGAGACAGACAGGGGGAGAGGGTGTGGCTAGGAGGTAGTGTGAGAGGCCTACCATGTCGAGGGTGGAGGAGTGTGCGAGCATGTGATTAATGAAAAGAGGGGCGGGAGTGTGCACCTGCGTGGAATTGTATTGGACATATGGGGGCATGGATGGTGAGAAGAGAAGAGGGGAAGTATATATGTGTTTGTTGTACGCACACTTGGCTAGAGAGGTATATCGACCGGTGTGTGCCAGAAAGAAGGAGCCGGGGGCCTACACACATCGCTGGTGGATGACCTAAAGAGAAATAATGAACGTGCGCGATGGAAGGGGCGCTAAGGGTGTGTGAGGGGGCGGGCGTGTGCATGCACGATAGAAAGTTAGCGCTAGCTAGCTACAAATAGAAGAGGATCGTGAAGGTGTAAAAGACGAACAAAGATCATAATTCATTATAAAAAGGTGGATACGGATACTTGAAGAAGATATCATAATGTAGAACATTGATTATAATTTGGGCTAATGTGTGGCTTTTGCAACTCAGGTCTAAATACTTGTCATAATGTAGGGGGCGGGGCACTATACTTTGTGTGATAAAAATGGTCTACGTATGGAACATGGTTTAGATTATGAATATATAGTTAGTACATCAAATGTACTATTATTTGGAATCAACATCAAGTGTATTCAAAAAATAGAATTCGAGTTCATGTAGTACACATAGTTCATATCTATCTCTATAGTAATCATGTGGTGTGTTATTGAGGTAATACACGAATGATGGTTGAAGTTGGCAACAATCATGATTGTAGATTCTTATTGAAATAGAGAAACGAATTCAAATTTATTTCGAATTGCAGCGGTAGTATAGACATTTGGAATGCACTAAAATGTTGGTATGAGTAGGTTACATGCATTATACAGCAAGCGAAAAAATTTAATCGGACATAACCTGGATTCATACTCCCTCCTTCCATCTATATAGGGTGTAATGAGATTTATAAGACCGCCTTTGACTATTGACAAGATTAATAGTACATGACATTCACAATGTGAAATTATATCATTGAAAGAACCTTTCACAGACGAAGTTAACGGTGTGCTTTGTGTAAGTTGCATGTCATATATCATTGCTCTAATATTTGGTTAAAGTTTGCATCGAAAAACGCATTAGGCCCTATATAGATGGAAGGAGGGAGTAGCTTTGAATAGCATTTCTATAGTAAAACGGGGCAAGACTCTCTCTTTGTGTGGTGTGAATAGTTTTATTTTTTTCATTTTCTTTTTGGTTGAGGGAAGTGCGAATTGATTTGGTACGTACAAGTACAATATTACTACACGTTAGGCTTGTCCCTAAAATTCAACCTGCGTCTTGTTATATCCCAAAAATTCAGATATCGTGCTCCCAAAACTGGCGCCTTCACAACCCGCGCCTTGCTATCCCGAAATTACAATGCGCGCGAAAACTCCCTCCAGCTGCCAAATGCCGACATGCGAAATCCCCCTTCTAACCCTGAGCCGAAAGGGCCGCTAGTTTAAATCGGTGGGGGGTACTTTTGTAACACACCCTACATTTTGGACAAGCACGTCCCTAAGTCATGCTTCACCCCCTCCCATCGCCCCCTTTTTGCCATTCGAAATCCCAGGCCGCCATAACCTCTCTGCTCTAGCCGCGAAACCCCACCCTCCTCTGTCTGCCATGTCACCACTACCCAGCCGGAGCCTCTTCCCCGACGACGTCGTCCACCGCAACAGCTCGATGTCCCTCATCCACCTCCCCGGATGAGGATTCGTCGTCCATCTCGCCGTCTAGCCGGTTCAGCCGCCCCGTCCTCCACCTCCAAGGAGCTGTTCTGACGATCGCCTCGTCTATCGCGGCTGCTCCATCCCCACAGCGCCGCCTTAACCTGCTCCACCAGAACTGCAGCATCCTCACCGACTCCTCAGACGAAGCCGAGGCCTACTCGGCGCCACCAAAGAGGTTGTACACTCATCGCATCGCACCTTCTCCTTAACTTGACCTCCCGGCACCGACGGTGCTCCATCCCGCACCCCCATGGAGCGGCTACCTTCAAGCCAGTGCCGCGGGCGACATCTCCACGGCGGCTCTCCCCCAGTGCGAGGCCCCTTCGGCGGCGGCGTCCATACCAACCGGATCTGCTGCTGCTGCTCCGGCTCTCGCTTGATCGCTCGCTCGCCCAGCTGTTGCTGCTGCTCTCCCCCTCGCTCGTGCTGCTACTCTACTCTGATTAAGCCACACTTCAGTCGACTGAATCGACTTTTGGGTCAGTCAATT
>NC_041393.1:517252640-517289947 GCF_002162155.2 Triticum dicoccoides | reverse complement strand
TCGCCAGAGTTAAGGAAGAACCACCCGCAGCGGGGACGGGGGCTCGCCGGAGAGGTGCCCCACTATCTATCTTAGGGTTCAGAGTGGGGGCGGGGGGCCTAGAGGGCTGGCCGAGGCAGCGGTGGCGAGTTGTTTCGGGGCGGCGAGGCGGCGCTGGGGCCGGCGGTTCAGCCGGTGGTGGCTGGCGGCTCAGGGGGGTGCAGGTTGAAGATGAACTGCAGGCCCTCCCTAAACTACATGTCAAGTGCCTCTCTGCTACCATTGCATTCAGTTTCGATGGTAGCATTCAGATTCCATGGTAAATTTCAGTTTTGGCAGTTAAGTTCAGAGTCAACAGTTTTTACCTCATCTGTTGTGGTCAGGTGGTTTTTGGTGATGTTAATTTTACATCCATTTTACATCATCTATTGGAGATGCTATTAGAATCCCACTTGAGATTGACGATGTCTATCTTGTGCTGCTTCAGCCTTGACGTCTTACGGCTCACCGGAGCTGCTCCAACGACAGAACGATCCATCACAAGAGAGCAGTGCCCTGGACGCCGTCTACAGATTCCTCAGATCTTCCTCCACACCTCCGACAGCCACCTCTGGCTCAACTGCTTCAGCGACCAACCCAATGATGCTGAGGTCGACACGGCTACGGCAAAGAGGTTGTTCACTTGTTGCATCACTTATTACTATACATTCACGTCGATCCATTAGGGCTATTTTGGTTCAACGGAAAAACATAGCAATAGGGAATTTTCCAATGGTACTCTACTATTCAATTATTCATGTATTTTGTTGAAAGGAATGAAGCAAAACATCCACCTGGACCTACTTTTCAAAATCCTATGCATGAAAACAAGACCAAGTGCATTAGTGCTAGAATAACATTCTAACTGTACACGCTTTCATATGGTTTCTCTTTATTTTGGCCATGTTTCTTTGCACTCCTCTGCTCTTCCAATTCCTGTAAACCAAACACCCAAGTTGACAGAAATCATGTGTTTACAAATGCTCTGTTTACCATGTGCATTTTCCTATCCTATTCTGATGTTTTTCCTATCCCTGCGTTTTAAGAATCATGCAAGCCAAATGAGCCCTTACAAAATTACTTCAGTTACAAGTACGTGTCAAAGGGAACTTTGTGTGGTTTGTCCTGCTCCTGCCGCGACGTCGTCCACCTCACCTGAGTTGCTCCATCGATAGAAGCATCCACCAAACCAGACATCACGACTCCTGACCGTCTTTCGCCGCCTCAGACCTCCTTCCCTGCCACCGGCACCCACCCCAACGGCATCACCACCATCGACTCAGCAGATGAACCTGAGGAGTACACGGGTCCACAAGAGAGGTCGCACTCTTTTGTTTCTGCTTAGGTTATGCATTGCTTAAACTTACCTGCTACTTTATCGTCCTGTTCAGCTCTTGGACTCCCAACTCAGGTCCAAATTAATGTTCAAACTTGAGTTCTAAATTAGTTGTGGGGCACATATCGAGGCAGCAATGAATAGTATGCCTGTCTAATATCTGGTTCACCTAGGCTATGCCTATGTTGTTCATCTTGGGTGGGAAACAAATAGTAAAGCAATCATCATCTGTCTTTTTATTAATTTAAAGCAATCATCAGCCTGCTATCATTATTTTTGGATCCATCCACTGGTTGTTACCATCACTCTAAATTTCTGCATGCTCTCCTTAAATAATCTCACCATATTTTTTGTATGCATGTCAGATATTGTACACAGTCATGCTGAACATGTAGAGAAAAAGAGAAGAGTTTTGCGCGGCAATACAATGTCATGCAGACATCGCTCCATGGTGGATTCAATGGCAAACCCTTTCCGCCCCTCTCCAGATTGTAATCCAGAGGAAGATATCTGTTCTGAGGCGGATTCAGACGCCGCTGACCACTCCTATTTACCCCCCAAGGTGTTTGCTCTACCTTGGCATGATGATGTTAGTCATATCATGCATATGTTGCCTTGCAGTGCCTACTTTTGACATCATATATGTCATCTGCTTAGTTTAGACATGTTCTGTAATGCCACCTATTTAGTTTCTATATCATATATGGGAATTATGCAGTCTCATATCTTTTAGCCAGCCATAATATATGTGAAATGTGCAATGCCATCCTGTTTAACCAGGCATCATATATTTGAATGATATCTTTCCCATCCTTTTCTTCATTACATTTCCATTTGTCAACAATGTTTGTACATTAAACTACTCTTCCTGTGAATTAGCCATTTGGGTGGGAGATGAAAAAATCTGGAGTGAAAACAAGGCCTTCAAAGCAGACAGTGCTACCTGTTGAAGCAGATCTCTTGTTGGGTCCCGATAGCTCCTCAGAGATGGATTCAGAGACAGATGACCAGTCCTATTCCCCTATACACAATATTCAACACCATGTTCTTAGATCAGACATCATATCGAATGCCCTCTGTTTAGCATATAAATCACATGTGTGAATTAAATGATGCGATCCTGATTACTTAGATAACATGTAGGTGAATTATGTCATGCGATCCTGTTTAGTTATTCATCATATCTCTGAATTATGTTATGCTATGATATCCAATTTAGATAGACATCATATATGTGAAATTATGTCAGTCTATCTGTTTTAGTTAAACAATATACATGTCAACTATTTCATGCCCTCTTTTTTCCACACTATCTATTGCATCTGTCTCTCATACAATGTCTGTACATTCAACTATGTTTCCTATTTATCAGCCATTTGAATTGGAGCGGGTGATGCCAGTATCTAGTGAAATAAAAACACGCTCTTCAAATAAAACAGTGCTACCTCTTGGTGGAGATAGCACCCCGGTTGTACATGCACAAGAACCAGCCCTACCACACATAACCCACACTCTCGCAGATTGTACCCCTACTGCGATGGACAGAGAACCAGCTTCACCCAATCTAGCCCCAACCCCAGCCGATAGTAACCCAGTTCCTGTTGACACAGCACCATCTCCACCACAGAGCTCCCAAACAAGAGCAGTTAGTAAGGCAGCTCCAGTGCCCAAAGGGCTAGTACTATCACGGCGAACCCCAACTCCACCAGTTAGTACGCCTATTCCTGTGGAGGAAGCACAACCAGCCAGTCGTAGTTTAGCATCTATCGCATTTGATGTTGTTAAATGGTATGTGCGTATCTTCCCATCTTGGAAATATTATACTGAAGATGAAGGAAAATGCCAGCTGCAGGTGTTTGTCCAGGAGTTATGTGTAAGTAATGTTATTCATGGCAATTACTTTGCTTCGTCCCATACATCCTACCTCCATGATGGTCATAATACAACAAATTTTCCCATTTTTCTCTATAGAGAAGGACCGATTTGGAAACTTAGGATGAGGTAACCTTTGCTAATACCTCTGCTATCTTCAAGAATGCTTGGTGGCAGTATCGGAATTACCTGAAGAAAACGTACTTCACCGGCAAAGAAACTCATCAAATTCCCTTATGTTCTCCTGAGACACATTTACTGGACGATGACTGGGAACGCCTTGTTCTGTACTGGTCCCGAATCAAGAATGTGGTAAGGTCTATGAGCTCATTTTCTATTTTTAAGTATTACATTCTTGCGTCTTACTGTACTCTATTCATGTAGAACAAGTGCCTAAACCTGAAGAACAACTGTTCTAATTTAAGATTCCATTGCTATCATAGTTCAAAAAAGCGCTAGGCGTTAATTATGCATTTTGCCACCGCCTTGCACTTTACTGACCAAAGCGCATGCTTATGCGTAGTTATGCACAGATTAAGCGTAGTTATGTGCAATGTATTTTGCCAACGCCTAGAGCCTAGGCGCGCTTAAGCGCTCGCTTAGGCACGCCTTTTGTTAACTATGATTGCTTTGCTCTTGTATCACTATATTTACTGATACAAACTTATTTTTAAATTGAAGGATCCAATCGAAACTCCAATGGCACAGCAGGTATGTTCACGCATGTTTCTTTAACAGGTTTGCTCTTATCAATAGCTCTTTTGATTTCAATTTCAATTGTGTATACAGTTGACTTTCATATCATGCACATTACTAGCATCACAACAGAGCCAATAGTGTTGCTGTACATGTAGACCCGTGGTACCCATCTGAAATCTTGTTGTGTCGTGTAGTTTCCCACGCTTTGTATTCTTTCACTTCTGCTTTGTCTTGAACTGATATGATTTGAACCGTGTCTCTATTTTGATTTGGCAAGACAATGCAGTGACCATAGGACATAGATATATGTTTGTTTGATGCTTTTATTATGTACTAGTACTTGGCAATAGAAGACTTGGTAGTTTAATCCTGTCCACCTTACTAATGAACTGGTTCACCGAAATGAGTTTCATATACTAGTACATGCTAAACTTGGTATGTGTCAGCTTGTTTCTTCTTTTAGAATGCTGACAGAATATTGGGGAAGAGTGCCTTATTAAGCAATGATAAAGGAAGTAATGCAGATAAGGTTCAGGATAGTGACACATCCTTGTTGGTCTCCAACAAAGCTGATAAAACAGCTAAGGAAGACTATCTTGAAGACAGCGAGACAACCCCAAAGTCCTATCTTGGTTTAGTGTTCGAGTTACTGGCCACTACCGCTTGCACAAGCTATTCAAACTCACTGTCTAAATCAGTTCGGTTTCTTGAGTCTCAACTACAAGCTGAAAGACATCGATCAGTTGTGCTGCGACAAGAAGCAGAAGGACTGCGGAAGTCCCTGGAGCATTCAGATACATACTTTCTCGTGCAACAGCAAGCGTTGGAGGATTTTAGCGCCAAACAGGACAAAGCTAATTAGCTTGCTAAGCTTATTGCCAGCATGGTGGACACCCACGATAACGTTTCTTGAGCTCTTCTGAAGTTGTTTCAGTTATGCTCTTGTTTTGCTGCCGCGTTTATTTGCACTAGTGGCCAATTTTGACGGCCAGTGTATGTAATATGCTGCTTTGTTCCCTATATTTGCACTAGTGGCGAACTTTGATGCCCAGTGGATGTAATATGTGTAATAGCGGTAATAGGCTAGCCTTAACTGCTTGCTTATTTATTTCCTTATTGTCTTGTTTAGTTGTTTGCTTGTAGTCACTGCAGTTCTTTTTCTATGTTTTTCTAGTGGCCACAATAGCCTAATTTTGGTAACTAGGCCAAAATAATCATGGCAACACACGGACTGTTGTAACCATGGGCCTCCTACGGGCCGTATGATCCATGGGCCTTCGTTCGGCCGTAGGACCATTGGCCTTCTATACGGGCCGTAGGATCCATCGGCCTTCTATACGGGCCTTAGGGATCAATGGGCCTTCTACGGGCCGTAGGGTCCATGGGCCTTCTACGGGCCGTACGATCCATCGGCCTTCTACGGGCCATACTATCCATGGGCCGTAGGATCCATGGGCCTTCTACGGGGCGTATCATCATTTCGCCAATCATGGGTCGTACTATTCGTGGACCATAACAGGCCGTTAATAGGCCTATTTGATAACTCTATGAAAACAGCCCAACGGGTATTTTTTGACATGAAAACGGCCCAACGTATTAACGGTCCACAAACGGGCTGATTGTAACGACGGGCTGAATTTGGGCCACAGGCAGAAAATGACAGTAACAGGCCGTATGTAACCGAATGCTGCAAGTGAGCCCAAGAATCAATGGGCCCTGAGAAGGCCGAAAGATAACTTGGGCTGGAAACGACCCAATGGAACAACGGGTCGTTAATGGGTATAAAGTGATACACTATTCATTACGGGCCAGTTTCACCACGGGCCGTTAATGGGCCAAGAGTTACAAAGGTCCTCATATGGGCCGAAAGAAGTCATGGGCCACACATGGGCCGAAAGTTAAAACGGGCTGAATCATATTGGCCGGCCCAGATGACGCCACTGGGCCTAATTCGGATAGGGCGTAATGGGCCCTGGGTTAGCGGGTTGTAAATGGGCTATATGCGAACAGGTCATTAACAGGCTTTCCGTCGGCCGGCCCGCCACCTTTTGACCAAGTCAAACGGGTCGGCCTTTTCACAGGAATGGGCCTCTGTTGGGCCGTGCCATGTGTCGCTGTATCATAGGCGCCTTCGGTCCAATGAGCAGATGACATCTGTCCCAACGGTGAGCCGACACGTGTTTCCTCTAGCCAATGATGATTTTACACCTGGAAAATCCCCATTGGTCGGGGCTGTTAACGGGTTATCGGATCCAAAACCCGACCTGATAGCTTAATGGCGTTCCGTTACGGTGGATGCCACGTGTCGGTCACCCTTGACGAAAGCACTTCTGTGACGCGCGATTTATCGTCATGGAAGTGGACACTTCCGTGATGATAATTTTGGTAATGTCATGGAACACTTCTACGACAGCACAGGCATGACTATCTTGATTCTGTCATAAATTTGTCATGGATGTACATGCATGACAAAAAACACGACCTACTGTGACAAACACGTATCATCACAGAAGTATATTTTTTTGTAGTGTTAGCATCGCTACGAGTGAGAAAGTCTCATCGTAGTCAACTCCTTCAACTTGTCGGAAAGTCCCACCATCGCTTCTCCATAGCTCGTAGGTTCATTGTTGTCTAGCAACATGACCTCCAAGACAGGATTACTATACCACTCTGAAGTAGTAGGCATCCTTGTCGACCTACGAGGATTGGTAGTGACTTGATCCGAAGTTTCGTGATCACTATCATCAGCTTCCACTTTAATTGGTGTAGGCGCTATAGGAACGACTTCATGTGCCCTGCTACACATTGATTGAAGTGATGTTTCAATAACCTCATCAAGTCTCCACCATCCTCCCACTCAATTCTTTCGAGAGAAACTATTCCTCGAGAAAGGACTCGTTTCTAGAAGCAATCACTTTTGCTTCTGGATCTGAGTTAGGAGGTATACCCAACTGTTTTGGGTGTCCTATGAAGATGCATTTATCCGCTTTGGGTTTGAGCTTATCAGGCTAAAACTTTTCACATAAGCGTCGCAGCCCCAAACTTTTAACAAATGACAGCTTAGGTTTCTCTAAACCATAGTTCATACGCTATCATCTCAACGGAATTACGTGGTGCCCTATTTGAAGTGAATGCGGTTGTCTCTAATGCCTAACCCATAAACGATATTGGTAATTTGATAAGAGACATCATGGTATGCACCACATCCAATAGGGTGCAACTATGATGTTCGGACACACCATCACACTATGGTGTTCCAGGCGGTATTAGTTGTGAAACAATTTCCACAATGTCTTAATTGTGTACCAAACACGTAACTCATATATTCATCTCTATGATCATATCATAGAGGTTTTATCCTCTTGTCACGACGATCTTCAACTTCACTCTGAAATTACTTGAACCTTTCAATAATTTAGACTTGTGTTTCATCAAGTAAATATACTCAGAATCTACTCAACTCATCTGTGAAGTAAGAGCATAACAATATTCACTGCGTGCCTCAGCTCTCATTGGATTGCACACATCAAATGTATTACTTCCAACAAGTTGCTCTCTTGTTCCATCTCACTGAAAATGAGGCCTTTCAGTCATCTTGCCCATGTGGTATGATTTGCATGTCTCAAGTGATTCAAAATTAGGTGAGTCCAAACGATCCGTCTGCATGGAGTTTCTTCATGTGTACATACCAATATACATGGTTTGCATGTCTCGATCTTTTCAAAAAAAAGAGTGAGTCCAATGATCCATCAACATGGAGCTTCTTCATGCGTTTTATACCAATATGACTCAAATGGAAGTGCCACAAGTATGTGGTACTATCATTACTATCTTATATCTTTTGGCACGAACATGTGTATCACTACGATCGAGATTCAATAAACCATTCATTTTTGGTGCAATACCATTGAAGGTATTATTCAAATAAACAGAGTAACCATTATTCTCCTTAAATGAATAACCGTATTGTGATAAACATAATCCAATTATGTCTATGCTCAACGCAAACACCAAATAATAATTATTTAGGTTTAATACCAATCCTGATGGTAGAGGGAGCATGCGATGTCTGATCACATCAACCTTGGAAACACTTCCAACACCTATCGTCATCTCGCCTTCAGCTAGTCTCCGTTTATTCCGTAGCTTTTTATTTCGAGTTACTAACACTTAGCAACCGAACCGGTATCTAATACCCCGATGCTACTAGGAGTACTAGTAAAGTACACATTCATATAATGTATATTCAATATACTTCTGTCGACCTTGCCAGCCTTCTCATCTACCAAGTATTTAGGATAGTTCTGCTTTAGTGACCGTTCCCCTCATTACAGAAGCACTTAGTCTCGGGTTTGGGTTCAACCTTGCCCTTGCCCTTCTTGAAACTAGTGGTTTCACTAACCATCAACAATTGATGCTCCTTCTTGATTTCTACTTTCGCGGTGTCAAACATCGCGAATAGCTCAAGGATCATCATATCTATCCCTGATATGTTATAGTTCATCACGAAGCTCTAGTAGCTTGGTGGTAGTGACTTTGGAGAACCATCACTATCTCATCTGGAAGATTACCTCCCACTCGATTCAAGTGATTGTAGTACTCAGACAATCTGAGCACATGCTCAACGATTGAGCTTTTCTCCCTTAGTTTGTAGGCCAGAAACTCATCGGAGGTCTCATACCTCTTAATGTGGGCACGAGCCTGAAATCCCAATTTCAGCCCTTGGAACATCTCATATGTTCCGCAATGTTTAAAAAAACTCTGTCTTTGGCGCCTCAATTCTAAACCGTTTAGCATTACACAATGAACTATCATGTAGTCATCAAAACGTGTATGTCAGATGTTCGCAACATCCACAGACGATGCTCGAGGTTCAGCACACCGAGCGGTGCATTAAGGACATAAGCCTTCTACGCAGCAATAAGGACAATCCTCAGTTTGTGGACCCAGTCCGCAAGATTGCTACTATCAACTTTCAACTAAATTTTCTCTAGGAACATATCTAAAATAGCAGAACTAAAGTGCAAGCTATGACATAATTTGCAAAGACCTTTTGACTATGTTCATGATAATTGAGTTCATCTAATCAAATTATTTAATGAACTCCCACTCAGATAGACATCCCTCTAGTCATCTAAGTGATACATGATCCGAGTCAACTAGGCCGTGTCCGATCATCACGTGAGACGGACTAGTCATCATCGGTGAACATCTTCATGTCGAGCGTATCTACTATATGACTCATGTTCGACCTTTCGGTCTCTTGTGTTCCAAGGCCATGTCTGTACATGCTAGGCTCGTCAAGTCAACCTAAGTGTTTTTGCATGTGTAAATCTGGCTTACACCCGTTGTATGCGAACGTTAGAATCTATCACACCCGATCATCGCGTGGTGCTTCGAAACAACAAACTTTTGCAATGGTGCACAGTTAGGGGGAACACTTTCTTGAAATTTTAGTGAGGGATCATCTTATTTATGCTACCGTCGTTCTAAGCAAATAAGATGTAAACATGATAAACATCACATGCAAATCATAAAGTGACATGATATGGCCAATATCATCTTGCGCCTTTGATCACCATCTTTGAGGCGTGGCATAATCACCTTCGTCACTGGCATGACACCATGATCTCCATCATCATGATCTCCAGCATCGTGTCTTCATGAAGTTGTCTCGCCAACTATTACTTCTACTACTATGCTAACAATTAGCAATAAAGTAAAGTAATTACATGGCGTTTTCAATGACACGCAGGTCATACAATAAATTAAGACAACTACTATGGCTCCTACCGGTTGTCATACTCATCGACATGCAAGTCGTGATTCCTATTACAAGAACATGATCAATCTCATACATCACATATATCATTCATCACATTCTTTTGGCCATATCACATCACATAGCATACCTTGCAAAAACAAGTTAGACGTCCTCTAATTGTTGTTGCATGTTTTACGTGGCTGCTATGGGTTTCTAGCAAGAACGTTTCTTATCTATGCAAAAGCCACAACGGTGATATGCCAATTGCTATTTAACCTTCATAAGGACCCTTTTCATCGAATCCGATCCGACTAAAGTGGGAGAGACAGACACCCGCTAGCCACCTTATGCAACAAGTGCATGTTAGTCGGTGGAACCCGTCTCACATAAGTGTACTGAAAGCACAAGTGCTCCCTGGGTGATTTTGGTAATTTATATCAGCATATCTCTTGTTGGACTAATACCTTTACCTAGTATGTTTCAGATAAATTCAACAATGGAGTGGCATGGACTAGAGGATGTGGAACCCCTTCAAGATGCTAAGTACAAAGGATTGGCTCAAACTCAAAGCACAAGACTCTTCTTTTTCTATTTTAGTGATCCAATATCACATTGAGTTTATAGGAAAAGCCAATACTATCAAGGAGGGACGAGGTGTTGCTTAATGTCTTGTGTCGGTGTCAAAACCGGCGAATCTCGGGTAGGGGGTCCCGAACTGTGCGTCTAGGCGGATGGTAACAGGAGACATGGGACACGATGTTTTACCCAGGTTCGAGCCCTCTTGATGGAGGTAAAACCCTACGTCATGCTTGATTGATATTGATGATGTGGGTATTACAAGAGTAGATCTACCACGAGATCAAGGAGGCTAAACCCTAGAAGCTAGCCTATGGTATGATTGTTGTTCGTCATATGGACTAAAGCCATCCGGTTTATATAGACACCGTAGAGGGCTAGGGTTACACAGAGTCGGTTACAATGGTAGGAGATCTACATATCCATATTGCCAAGCTTGCCTTCCACGCCAAGGAAAATCCCATCCGGACACGGGACGAAGTCTTCAATCTTGTATCTTCATAGTCTTGGAGTCCGGCCGATGATGATAGTTCAGCTATCCGGACACCCCCTAATCCAGGAATCCCTCAGTAGCCCCCGAACCAGGCTTCAATGACGATGAGTCTGGCGCGTATATTGTCTTTGGCGTTTGCAAGGCGGGTTCCCCTCCATGTTCCATGTGTTTGCCGAATAGTGTCCGGTTTCTTCATAAATGTTGCGCTCCTTGGCTTCCACGCCCAATAATGGCCCCCTTCCACGTGTTGTATGAATGCGAAAAGCCAGGGTATTTTTATGTTTTACCCCCCTAGCTGCGCGAATAAGCCGCCTATAAGAGAGGCGAGGATCCAGATCCGAATCACACCATCCTCCTTCCGCAAGTACTCATCAAAGCGCATCTGACAAAAATCCATTCCAACATGGACAGTCGACGCGACTCCTCTTCTCGCGCTCCCAGTCCTCAGCCAGGAGATTGGAGGAGATGCTCAGTCCCGCATAGCGACTTAGTGATGCTCCAAGCAGAGGGATACCTTCCCCCAGCCTTTATGGTTCCGGTTCGAGCCGGACTGGCCACCTACAAGGGTGGGAAGCAGGCGGAGAGCGTCCCCAATCCCTCCAAAGGAGAGCGGGTATGCTTCATCCCCTACTTAATAAGGGGACTCAGATTTCCCATACATCCGTTTCTCCGGGGGCTCCTGGAGTTCTATGGACTCCAACTTCACCACCTTACACCTGCCTCCATTTTACACATCGCGGGCTTTGTAGCTCTTTACGAGCTGATCTTGGGCATCGAGCCCCATTTTGCACTGTGGAAGAGACTGTTTTGCCTCGTACCCCGTTCTCACGAGGGGTCGATATATCAAGTGGGTGGAGCCGAAATATGGCGCATCGCCGGGACCGGATATCTATCCGGAACCCCGAAGAAGGCGTCTGAAGACTGGCCTTAGGAGTGGTTCTATATGGAAGATGCCCCGCTGCCGGATCCAGTTCGGATCGGCCTCCCGGAGTTTAGCAACGCTCCTCTAAAGAAATGCCCGAGTTGGCGCCCGCGGAGCCCTCAACGGGAAGATGATAGGAGCGTCCAATATCTGATGGGTCGGATACGGTTACTAGCCCATTCCGGATTAACCATGATTGGAGTCATGGCCACATGCATTATGCGAGGGGTGCAGCCGCTCCAATATAGGGGCCACCCCATGTGGGATTTCAACGGGGAGAATGACGCCACTCGTCATGGCCGCAAGGGGCCGGGATCGGCCGTCGATCTGGTGAAGATCCTGTCCGGCTTGTACAAGGGGGAGAAGGAGGACTTCCTCTGCACGAGACCATTGAATGGATTCTCCATGAATAACCCTCGGAGCTAGGTAAGCGGACGTTTATATATCCGATCCGTGCTTTCAAAGATAAGTGTCTTACTTTATGATTTCGACGCAGGAACTGCGCCGGGATGTGGAGGGCATAGAAAGCCCGACTCCACAACCCGAGGATCCGGGAAGATCCCTTGATCCGGCCTCCGGAGAGGATCCGGACATAATGGTGGAACTGATTGACGGGGTGTTCCACCAGCTCAGCATAGACAATGCTCTAATCGCCATTACGGCTGACTACCCCGGTTTATCTCCGGCTTCCCAGGTGAGTACGACCGAAGTCCTGACACCGTTACTTTTTTAATGCTTATTTTTGACCACCGTGTACCAACGGTGCTTCGCAGGAGGTGCCTTTACGGCGGGAAGCCGAGCCCGTGGCGACTGACCAACCAGGGTCAGTGCGGCCCAGCAGGCGGAAGAGGAGTGCGGCGCGAATCAAAACGTCGCCGCAAAGGTATGGCGCACCATTGTCTTTTAAGGGAAAGACTCCTGGGAGGTATATTAATGCTCATGATTCTTCCAGGAGAAAGAGCGCTCGCCGGACTAAGCCCGGAGAGGTTTCCAACCAAGCCTCCGCCAGCCAGGCTCCAACGCCTGGTCCGGAGGGGGAGGCGAGCGCAAGGTGCGAGCCGGATGCTCCTCCAACGGAGGATGCCGACAGGTTGTCCGCCACCAGGTCTGAGGTGGAGAGCGCCATGAATCACAGGCGCCGTCAGACAGTTCTTCGTAACGCATGTTTCTCCCCGGAGGCGTTGAATGCCTTTAATGCGGGAGATGCGCACCTCCGTGCTGCTCAAGATGGTTTAACCAGAGCCACGGAGCAGTGTGTAAAAGACATACAGGTGAGGAATTTTAGTAGTTATATATGCCAGTAGCCCCCGAGACTTAAAATAGTTAAACTAACTGATTTAAGGATCATTTGTTATGCAGGATCTTACGGAGAAGAATACCCACCTGTCCCAGGAGCTTCAAGAATGCAAGGCCCAACATGAGGCCGCACTAGCCGCTTCCGGGGGAGCCACAGAGACCCCCTCTGGTAATTCATATTTCGGAAAGAGAAGTAGTTTATGAAGTGCGGCGTGTGTGTATAGTTTGACAATAATATTGCAGAGGGTGCCGGACTAGATCCGAACAAGCAACATCTGCTGCGACAGCTGAAGGCCGGCGAGAAGGTGCTTATGAGGGTGCAGCAGGAGAGGAACAAACTCCAAGATGCCAACACCCAGCTGGGCGAAGAACTAAAAGATGTTCGGGTCCAGCTGTCTAACTCCTTAAAGGAGAATCGGCGGCTTCGTCGCGGCATTTACAATAAGTGCTTGAGCAAACTCTTTTGAAAAGAAGAGTTCGGCGAGGAAGTCGATTGACAGAAATGTGTCTGTAGGTGTGCTCACGGGTCATCCGGCGAAGGAGATGCCTGGTTCCACGGGAGACCCTCTTCCCGAGTTGCTGCAACTGCACGAACGTGTTCGGCAGGCGATGAGCGGCGTCGTTCAGGCCTTATGGCCTTCCGTCTCCCTACCCGAGGGTCTTGGAGGGCTTGCTGAGAAGCTTCAGGGAGTACGGCAGCGTTTCCGTCTGTGGAAGATATCGGCCTGCCGTCAAGGCGCCAGGGAGGCCTGGGCCATGGTGAAGACGCGGTACACGCAGGCTGATCCAAACCACGTGGCCGAGGTCGGACCTGTGGGGCCCGATGGGAAGGAGATCCCTGTGAGCCTGATGTACGGCCAAGTAGAGTTGGCCGCGAAATATTCCCAACGGGACTGTAAATTAGACAGCCTGTTAGATGGGATTGAAGAGGAGTACAATCAGTCAGTTTGACGATGTAATTTAAAATTACATGCAAAATGCCTTCTAGCCGGATTGTAGATCGTTTGTCTTTGTGGACCTTTCCGCTTCAACCTCGGGACCCAACAGTCCGGAGTGTGTCCGAATACCCTTACGGTTATACAAAAACCGGGGCATGCATGGAGACAAGGCGTAGGGGTCATAAGTGCTTTATCAGACAAGTGCCCAACTAGCTATGTTATACTACATGGTTAGTAAGAAACATCTTCCAGGGAGAATAGTTCCGTTAGGGGTTCCTTTCCCTGGGAGGCATGCCCTAAAGTGCATGTCCGGACTGCGAAAAGAGCAGAAAAAGCATCTGGGGGAAGATAAATAAATAAGTAATAAATCATCCTTCAGGTCACCGACCGAATATTCCCTTAAGAACGCTAGCCTTTGGCTTCACCCAGTCTGAGGTACACATCCGGCTGACCCGGCAGTAACAATCGTAGAGGTGCTCCCTTTACCTCCTAGCCGAACAATCGGGAACGTAGGGGTAAGCACAGGAGCCAGGCAACCCAGCTTGGCCAAAACTTAAGTCATATCGATGCATATAACGGTGAGTAAAAGGTACATGCGGAAGTATGACACATGTGTCGGGCATGAAGCCCATATAAATAAGCTTCTGTTAAAGAAGCCCCCAGGTATAACGAGTGCGAGTCGCACATCAAGTGAGTGCGAACAAAGCGCAGATCAGCCCTCAAGAGGCTTGTACTGAAAGAGGGAGGAAAAAGGAGGGAAAACAAAGACAGCGAAAAAATATGAAAGGTGGACGGAGGAAGGAGACGAACTCTGAGTCCGGCGTTAGGCGTAGAATCTTCGGAGACGGGCTGCGTTCCATGGGTTTGGCTCGAGTTGGTTGTTAGATGCGTTGCGTAGATGGTATGCACCGCCGGTAAGGACTTGGTTGATGATGAAGGGACCTTCCCATTTGGGCTTAAGTTTGTCCTTTTTCTTGTCCGGCAGGCGTAGAACTAGCTCGCCAACATTGTAAGTTTTGGCTCGTACTTCTCTGCTTTGATATCTTCGAGCCTGCTGCTGATAGAATGCGGAACGGGATTTTGCCACGTCGCGCTCCTCCTCTAAGGCGTCCAAACTGTCCTGCCAATCCAACTCAGCTTCTCTTTCTTCGTACATGCGCACGCGAGGTGAGTCATGAATTATATCGCAGGGCAAAACTGCCTCAGCGCCGTATACCATAAAAAATGGTGTGAATCCGGTAGTGCGGTTTGGCGTGGTCCGCAGCCCCCAGAGTACGGAGTCAAGCTCCTCTACCCAGTGCGTGTTAGATTCCGTGAGGGACCGCACTAATCTGGGTTTAATGCCGCTCATGATTAGACCATTTGCTCGTTCCACTTGACCGTTAGTTTGAGGGTGATAGATTGAGCGTAGTCGAGCTTGATGCCCATGTTTTTGCACCAGAGTTTAACCTCGTCGGCTGTGAAATTCGTGTCGTTATCAGTGATGATGCTGTGGGAGACACCAAAACGGTGTACTACCCCGGATATGAAGTCTATCACAGGTCCGGATTCTGCCGCTTTAACCGGCTTGGCCTCTATCCATTTGGTGAATTTGTCCACCATGACCAATAAGTATTTTTGCTTGTGGGTTCCCCCTTTAAGGGGTCCAACCATGTCAAGCCCCCAGACCGCGAACGGCCAAGTGATGGGTATAGTTTTGAGGGCGGTGGGTGGCATGTGGCTTTGATTAGCAAAGAGCTGGCAACCGACGCATCATTGGACTAAGTCCTGAGCATCTGCCCGGGTTGTCGGCCAATAAAACCTTGTACGGAAGGCCTTGCCTACAAGGGCCCGGGCTGCGGCATGGTGCCCGCCGAGTCCGGCGTGAATTTCAGCCAGGAGATTTCGCCCTTCCTCTTCGGAGATACACCTTTGAAGGACTCCGGTTGTGCTTTTCTTATAAAGTTCTCCCCCATGGACCTTGTAGGCTTTAGATCGCCGAACTATGCAGCGGGCCTCATTTTAGTCTTCGGGAAGTTCCTGCCTGATTAAGTAGGCTAGGAATGGTTCCGTCCACGGGGCAATTACTGCCATTATTTCGTGGGCTGAAGGTGTTATTTCATTGGCCGGGCCACCGATTGTGTCAGAATGTTCCATGTTGGGTGGTGTAGTTGGTTCCGGGTTGTTATTTCCGGACTCCTCTTCCCATAATATAGATGGCTTAAAGAGCCGCTCCAGGAAGATGTTTGGAGGGACGGCATCGCATTTTGCGCCGATGCGTGCCAACACGTTTGCTGCCTGGTTATTATCCCGGGCTACATGGTGGAATTCGAGTCCTTCGAACCGAGCTGACATTTTTAGGATGGCGTTGCAGTAGGCTGCCATTTTCGGATCCTTGGCGTCAAAGTCTCCATTTACTTGGGATATTGCAAGGTTTGAATCCCCGCACACCTCTAGGCGTTGAATACCCATGGAGATTGCCATCCGGAGACCATGTAGAAGGGCCTCGTATTCGGCTGCGTTGTTGGAGTCCGTGTACATTATTTGAAGTACGTATTGGACTGTGTCTCCGGTTGGGGACGTCAAGACGACGCCAGCCCCCAAGCCAGCCAACATGTTGGAGCCGTCGAAATGCATGATCCAATTGGAGTATGCGCCGTACTCTTTAGGGAGTTCGGCTTCGGTCCATTCGCCATGGTTTGTAGGTTATGTCAAATGGTAAGATCTCAATGGCCCATTTTGCAATCCTGCCCGTCGCGTCGCGATTGTTTATAATATCGTCGAGAGGTACTTCGGAGGCCACCATTATGGAACACTCTTGAAAGTAGTGTCGCAGCTTCCGGGATGCCATGAACACCGCATACGCTATCTTTTGATAATGTGGGTACCGGGACTTGCATGGAGTTAAGACAGTGGATACGTAGTACACTGGTTTTTGAAGAGGGAATTTGCGCCCTTCTGTTTCTCGTTCGACGACGAGTACGGTGCTGACAACTTGATGTGTTGCCGCGATATATAATAACATAGGTTCTCCCAGGTTGGGCGCGGCTAGGACTGGATTTGTTGCCAATATGGCCTTAATTTCTTCGAGTCCGACCGTGGCAGCATCCGTCCATTCAAAGTGTTCGGTGCGCCGAAGGAGGCGATAGAGGGGCAGCGCCTTTTCTCCCAAACGGGAGATGAAGCGGCTTAGAGCCGCCACGCATCCAGTTAGTTTTTGTATTTGTTTGAGGTCTTTTGGGATATCCAATTGTGACAGAGCTCGGATCTTGGCTGGGTTTGCTTCAATTCCTCTACCGGATACAATGAAGCCCAAGAGCTTTCCGGCTGGTACGCCGAAAACACATTTTTCCGGGTTGAGCTTAATGTCGTATGCTCGGAGGTTGTCGAATGTAAGCCTCAAATCGTCTACTAGAGTTTCGACATGTTTGGTCTTAACGACCACATCGTCTACGTATGCCTCCACTGTTTTGCCTATCTGGGTAGCCAGACATGTCTGAATCATGCGCTGATATGTTGCGCCGGCGTTTTTGAGTCCGAAGGGCATTGTGTTGAAGCAGAATGGTCCGTATGGAGTAATGAACGCCGTTGCGGCCTGGTCTTTTTCCGCCATCTTGATTTGATGGTATCCGGAGTATGCGTCGAGGAAGCACAATGAATCGTGCCCTGCGGTAGCATCGATGATTTGGTCGATGCGGGGGAGGGGGAAAGGATCCTTTGGATAGGCCTTGTTAAGGTCTTTGAAATCGACACAAAGGCGCCAGGATTTGTCCTTTTTTGGTACCATTACCGGGTTTGCTAGCCAGTCCGGATGCCTTATATCTCTGATGAATCCGGCTTCTAGGAGTTTGGCTAGATCCTCTCCCATTGCCTGTCTTTTGGGTTCGGAAAATCGCCGAAGAGCCTGTTTGACTGGCTTGAATCCTTTTAGGATATTTAGGCTGTGTTCTGCCAGCCTGCGTGGGATTCCTGGCATATCTGAAGGGTGCCAGGCAAAAATGTCCCAATTTTCCCGAAGGAATTCTCGTAGTGTGGCTTCTACATCAGGGTTTAATTGTGCCCCAATGGAGGCCGTCTTTATGGGGTCCGTTGGATGGACCTGGAATTTGACTATTTCGTCTGCTGGTTTAAAAGAGGTGGATTTAGACCTCTTATCGAGTATCAGATCGTCCCTATCCACCATGGAGCGCAGCGCAGTGAGTTCCTCTGTCGCTAGGGCTTCGGATAATGCCTCTAGGGCCAGTGCGGCTGTCTTATTTTCAGCGCGGAGTGCTATATCTGGATCACTGACAAGAGTGATGATTCCATTGGCCCGGGCATTTTAAGCTTCATGTACCCGTAATGGGGTATAGCTTGGAAGATTGTGAATGCCTCTCACCCTAACAAGGCGTGATATCCGCTGCTGAACGGGGCCACTTGGAACGTGACTTCCTCGGACCTGTAATTGTCCGGCAAGCTGAACACTACATCTAGTGTGATTTTTCCTGTGCAGCGTACTTCCCGACTAGGGATTATTCCTCTAAAGGTTGTGTTGCTTCGCTCAATGCGGCTCCAGTCAATTTCCATTTTTTGGAGGGTTTCCTCGTAGATGAGGTTTAATCCGCTGCCGCCATCCATGAGTACCTTGGTAAGACGAAAGCCATCCACTATCGGACTGAGGACCAATGCGGCTAGTGCTCGGGCTGTTCGGAATTTAGGTTCATCGCTGGCATTGAAGGTGATTGCCGTGTCGCTCCATGGATTTGTTGTTGCTACTTGGTAGACTTCGGCGAGGCTGCGGATTGTTCGTTTCCGCATGTTATTTGATGCGAAAGTCTCGAAGACTGTTAATACCGTACTGGTACTGTTGGGCTGGTTACCCGGGGCTAGAAAGCCTTCGCCACTTTTGGCCATCTGTCGTAGTATCCAACCTGCTCGAAGGCTATGTGTTGGAGTGGCGCCTTCTGTACTATGGATTTTACAGGGTCCGTTGAGCCATCCCTCCAGTACAGTTCCATGCCCTTTAGGGGTTTTTTGCTTTTTGGTTTTTAACCCAGGTGCTTGAGTATGACGCACCCTTTTATTTCAAACTAGGGTTGTGTTCAGGGCCGGATTGTCCCAAAACCTGGTTTCGGTTTTCCAGGCACTCTCCATCGCACAGTATTTTTGTACTATGGTCGCTAGGTCGGCGAAGCGTGTAACTTCGCAACGACTTATGGCATTCATGATTCCCTTGTCCGTGCAATTGTTGCAGAAAATTGAGATTGCGCTTTCCTCACGGCAGTCCTTTATCCTGTCCATAACTAGGAGGAATCTGGCCCAGTAATGATGTACTGTTTCATCGGGCTCTTGCCGTATTTGAGATAGATCGCTTATATTTGGGTGGGAGGGCGGAATTAAATTCGGAACCTCGCCCCCTCTGAGGCTCAAAGGCCGAGAAGTTTCCGGATTTGGAAGCTTGGATTGTTGGATGTTGTCCAACAAATCTGGTCCGATGCCTGACTTTAGGTTCAGTACTTGATTGACATCCGTCCCTCCGCGGGAATCTGGCATGGAGGGATCGGGAATCCGGACATAACTGGTTTTTAACAAAGAAGAAGAGTCGCCGCGTTGTTCTTCTACCACAACAACATGGTGGGTAGCCTGGGGAGAGTTAATTTCTCTCTGATCGGTTTTAAGCCCAATCTGATCGTAGTCTGTGGCAACTCCCAGGGCGGCGATGCGATCCAAGAGCTCATTTACGGAGGAGAGCTCCATCGGGTCTAGCTGCTCGGCGAATTCCGAGTTGACGTGAAGATCGCTTTTGATGACCTGAGAGGTCATTGTCGGAGCAGTGGCCGAACAGGCGGTCATAAGAAAACTGCCTAGCCGGATAGTTTGGCCGGTGGCCAAAGCTCCCTTGACGACGGCGCCATCTTTAAAGACGGGAAAAGGCATCCCTCCTGATTGCGACGGCACAGAGGAACTCTCAATGAAAGCACCAATGTCGGTGTCAAAACCGGCGGATCTCGGGTAGGGGGTCCCGAACTGTGCGTCTAGGCAGATGGTAATAGGAGACAAGGGACACAATGTTTTACCCAGGTTCGGGCCCTCTTGATGGAGGTAAAACCCTACGTCCTTCTTGATTGATATTGATGATGTGGGTATTACAAGAGTAGATCTACCACGAGATCAAGGAGGCTAGACCCTAGAAGCTAGCCTATGGTATGATTGTTGTTCGTCCTATGGACTAAAGCCATCCGGTTTATATAGACACCAGAGAGGGCTAGGGTTACACAGAGTCGGTTACAATGGTAGGATATCTACATATCCATATTGCCAAGCTTGCCTTCCACGCCAAGGAAAGTCCCGTCCGGACACGGGATGAAGTCTTCAATCTTGTATCTTCATAGTCTTGGAGTCCTGCTGATGATGATAGTTCGGCTATCCGGACACCCCCTAATCCAGGACTCCCTCAGCTTGCTTGCTCGAAATGCTTAGTGATATGCTCCAAAGCCCTCAACCACTTTCACACATCCACATGTGTCCCAAACCAAAAGTCAAACTCGGCCCTACCGAATTTGTCTATCCGGCGCCACCGAGTTCAGTTGACATAGCCACTGCCACAAACCCTAGTCTTTTCGGTCTCACCGATAGGGATCTCGGTCTCACCAAGATGGGATTGTAATCTCTTTGTATGTATCCATTACCAAATCGGTCCCACCAAGTTTGTGTAATCGGTCCTACCGAGATTACAATGCAAACTCTCTGTTCCTCTTCGTGATGTTTCGGTCTCACCGAGATGAGCGAATCGGTCCCACCGAGTTTGCCTGACCAACTCTCTGGTTAGCTTATTACCAAAATTGGTCCCACCGAGTTTGTGTAATCGGTCTCACCGAGATTATGTTATGCCCTAACCCTAACCATATCGGTCACACCGAGTTGACATGTCGGTCCCATCGAAAATCCTAACGGTCACATTATTTGCTAAATCGGTCCGACCGAGTTTCATGATTCAGTCCCACCGAGATTGGTAAGTTGTGTGTAACGGTTAGATTTTGTGTGGAGGCTATATATACCCCTCCACCTACTCTTCATTCGTGGAGAGAACCATCAGAACATGCCTACACTTCCAACATACATTTTCTGAGAGAGAACCACCTACACTTGTGTTGAGGTCAAGATATTCCATTCCTACCATATGAATCTTGATCTCTAGCCTTCGTCGAGTTGCTTTCCACTCAAATCTTCTTTCCACCAAATCCAAATCATGTGAGAGAGAGTTGAGTGTTGCGGAGACTATCATTTGAAGCACAAGAGCAAGGAGTTCAGCATCAACACACCATTTGTTACTTCTTGGAGAGTGGTGTCTCCTAGATTGGCTAGGTGTCATTTGGGAGCCTCCGTCAGGATTGTGGAGTTGAACCAAGGAGTTTGTAAGGGCAAGGAGATCGCCTACTTCGTGAAGATCTACCCTAGTGAGGCAAGTCCTTCGTGGGCGACGGCCTTGGTGGGATAGACAAGGTTGCTTCTTCGTGGACCCTTCGTGGGTGGAGCCCTCCTTGGACTCGTGCAGCCGTTACCCTTCGTGGGTTGAAGTCTCCATCAACGTGGATGTATGATAGCACCACCAATCGGAACCACGTCTCAAAACTCTCCGTGTCTCCAAATTGCGTTTGCACACTCCAATCCCATCCCTTTATATTCTTGCAAGTTGCATGCTTTACTTTCCGCTGCTCATATACTCTTTGCATGCTTGCTTGTTACGTATTGTGAATGTTAAACTTGTGCCAAAACTCCACTCAAACTTAAGGAAATTAAAAACTGCTACTTTTCTCACTTAGTGTCTAATCACCGCCCCCCCCCCTCTAGACACCTCTTCTCGATCCTTTCAATTGGTATTAGAGCTTTGGTCTCCATTGCCTTGGTTTAATCACCATTGGAGGAAGATGGATGGGTCTACTTTGGGAAGTCTTAGACATAGAGTGCCTATACTTGATGGGGAGTACTTTCATGAGTGGAAAAATGAGATGCTTGTGATTTTCAATGAATATCATTTGAACAAGTACATTGCTAGCCCTTGTGCACCTCATGTTGATCCTATGCATCCTACTCTTGACGAGTCAATTGACATGATTCGCAATCTTAGAACTATTGATCTTATCACTAGAGGTTTGCCTAAAAACTTGATAGGTTGCTTGCCTACTCTTAAGTGTGCCTACACCATATGGAAATTTCTTGAGGAACGATTTCCAAATTATTTCTTGAAAAATCTAGATGAAATTCTCCATAAGTTTATTGCCTTGAGTAAGATGAATTCCAATGATCCTATGTTTGGTGATCGTCTATTTGAGCTTACAAATCTTATGCGTGCCAAAGGAGATGTTGGAATTATTAGCGATATTATTTCTGAAGCTACTAGAATTCATAAAGATCATTGTCAAACTCACTCTAACGAATCACCCTCTCTAGGAGTTGATCCACCACATGATGATGTTGAACATGGATACTATGATGAGGATGATGATAGTGACTTTGATCTTGATGATGCAATGAGACACTTTGGTCTTATGGCAAATCTTCCGGGATATATGGCAGGAGGAAAGGAATGGGTTCTTGATACTGGATGTACCGATCACATGACCGTAGATAAAGATATGTTTCGTGAGCTTGTAGATAATGACGAACCTCGAAAGTATGTCACTTTCGGTGATAACTCAAAGGGTAAGGTGGTCGGCCTCGGTAAGGTGGCCATCTCACATGATAGCTCCATACAAAATGTCATGCGCGTTGAATCTCTTGGATACAATTTACTTTCAGTATCTAGACTTGTTGATTTCGGTTTCAATGTCTTATTTACTGAAGTAGATTGCCAAGTATTTCGTAGAGATAATCATAAAATGGTCTTTACCGGCATTCGTAGAGGTGACCTTTACATTGTTGATTTCACTAAAAAGGCTCAACCTAGAACTTGCTTTATTGTTAAATCCTCTAAAGGTTGGTTATGGCATAGACGCTTAGGTCATGTGGGCATGCGAAACCTTGACAAGCTTATTAAAGGAAATCATATCCTTGGCGTTAACGATGTCATATTTGATAAGGATAGACTTTGCAGCGCTTGTCAAGCAGGTAAACAGGTTGGAGGAAGGCATCCCGTGAAGAACATCATGACCACAAGGAGGCCACTCGAGCTACTTCACATGGATCTTTTTGGTCCCAACGCCTACAAAAGTCTCGGTGGAAATTCTTTTGGTCTAGTTATAGTTGATGATTTTCAAGATTTACGTGGGTGTTCTTTCTCAATGATAAATCGCAAGTCCAAAAGATCTTCAGAAACTTTGCGAGGAAGGCCCAAAATCAATTTGAAGTGAAGATCAAGAAGGTTCGGAGCGACAATGGAACGGAGTTCAAGAACGCAAATGTGGACACCTTTCTTGATGAAGAAGGGATTCCACATGAGTTCTCGGCTACGTACACACCTCAACAAAATGGAGTTGTTGAGAGGAAGAACCGGACGCTCATCAAAAATGGCGAGAACGATGCTTGATGAGTAAAAGACGCTGAAGCACGTTTGGGCAGAAGCGGTTGAGACAGCTTTCCATGCTACAAATCGCTTGTATCTTCACAAGCTACTCGGAAAGACGGCATACAAGCTCCTCACCGGTAACAAACCCCAAGTTGGATACTTTCAAGTATTCGGCTCAAAGTGCTACATTCTTGATAAGCATCGTCGTTCTAAATTTCCTCCTAAATCTCATGAAGGTTTCCTACTTGGTTATGGCTCAAACTCTCACACTTACCGTGTCTACAATAATTTCACCCGAAAGGTTGAAGAGACGGTAGATGTGAAGTTTGATGAATCTAACGGCTTGCAAGTAGAGCAATTGCCAATTGATGTAGGAGACAAAGACCCTTCGGAAGCAATCCAAGACTTGTCTATTGGCAAGATTCGTCCAACGGAGATGAAGGAGAGTACCTCGTCCATCCAAGTGGAAGCTTCTACCTCACAACAAGGTGAACCAAGATTTGACATGGAAGCATCCACAAGTGGGACACACCAAGACGAAGAAAACGAGGAAGTAACCAAGATGAACATCAACAACCTCTCCACCATGACAAGAGAACGACAACGTCAACAACAATGAAGATGGCCAAGAAGAAGAACAAGATTAAGAAGATGTTCCACCAAGATCCAAGCAAAAGCTTTCACGAGTTCAAGCAAGTGTTGCCAGAGACCATACCGTCGAGCAAATCTACAATGATATCGAAACCGGGAGAATCACTCGCTCTAAAACTCGTTTAGCTAACTTTTGTGAACACTATTCATTCATCTCTAGCATTGAACCTATGAAGGTTGAAGAAGCATTGGAAGATCCGGATTGGACAAACGCCATGCATGAAGAGCTACACAACTTTGAGAGAAATCAAGTTTGGACATTGGTTGAGAAGCCCGAAAACAACCACAACATCATCGGTACAAAATGGGTGTTTCACAACAAGCAAGATGAAGATGGACAAGTAGTTCGCAACAAAGCACGTCTCGTCGCCCAAGGCTACACTCAAGTCGAAGGTATGGACTATGGTGAGACATACGCCCCCGTTGCTAGACTTGAGTCCATTCGCATCTTACTTGCTTATGATAATCACCATGATATCACCTTGTACCAAATGGACATTAAAAGTGCTTTTCTAAATGGTGAAATAGAGGAGGACGTTTATGTTAAGCAACCTCCCGGCTTTGTCAATCCTAAGAAACCTAATCATGTTTACAAACTTCACAAAGCTCTTTACGGTCTTAAACAAGCTCCTAGAGCTTGGTATAAATTCTTAACCAAGTTCCTTATTGAAAAAGGCTTTGAGATTGGAAAGATTGATTCTACTCTTTTCACTAAAAGGGTTAATGGAGAATTATTTGTGTACCAAATTTATGTCGATGATATTATATTTGGATCAACTAACCCTCATTTTAGTGAGAAGTTTGGGAAGTTAATGTCAGAGAAGTTTGAGATGTCAATGATGAGTGAACTCAAGTTCTTTCTTGGTTTGCAAATTAAGGAAACTAAGGAACGCACCTTTATCTCTCAAACAAAGTACACCAAGGACTTGTTCAAGAAGTTCAATATGCAAGAATGCAAAGGTATGAGTACACCCATGCCTACTAGTGGACATCTTGACTTGACTAAGGACGATAAACCCGTTGATCAAAAAGTTTATCGCTCTATGATTGGTTCATTGTTATATCTATGTGCTTCACGTCCCGATATTATGCTAATTGTGTGCATGTGTGCACGATATCAAGCGACTCCTAAAGAATGTCATCTTAAGGCCGTGAAAAGGATAGTGAGATACTTAATTCATACACCAAACTTTGGCATTTGGTATCCAAAGAGGGCATCTTTCAATCTTGTTGGCTACTCCGACTCGGACTATGCCGGTGACAAGGTTGATAGAAAGTCCACATCGGGTACATGTCAATTTCTTGGTAGATCTCTTGTGTCTTGGTCTTCCAAGAAACAAAACTCGGTATCCTTATCCACCGCCGAAGCGGAATACATTGTCGCTGGATCATGTTGTGCTCAATTACTTTGGATGACCCAAACTCTTAAGGATTATGGGATATATGTGAAACATGTTCCATTACTTTGTGACAATGAAAGTGCTATCAAGATTGCTCACAATCCCATGCAACATTCTCGAACTAAGCATATTTAAGTTCGTCATCATTTCATTCGAGATCATGTTGCCAAATGGGACATTAATCTTAAGCATGTTTGCACCGATAAACAATTAGCAGATATATTCACTAAACCACTTGATGAGAAAGTTTTTTGCAGGTTAAGAGGTGAATTGAACATCATTGATGCTTCAAACTTGGAGTAGGAACTCCATTTGGATACATGCAAGGCATGAGCCTATGACTAATCCTTGATATTTCTCTCATGTTGCTATTTAAATGTCTTGGATATATTTGTACCCTTGCATGCTATCTAACCCTTGTAGGAACTTGGATGAATCTAAATCTATGAGATTGCAACCCACTCACATCTTGAGCAAATATCTACATCACCAAGTCTCTACACAACGGTGGATGAAGACAAGGAAGCACGCAACCCTTCTAACATATCCTATGACTTTTTCAGTTTTGAACGTTATAATTGTCATTTTGGATACACAAGTGCTCTTCCTTGCAAAACTAACACATGTAGGTATATGAACTCACACTCCAAGTGGTGCTCCCAATTCTCGATGAGCTACATCAACTTTGAGCAATCCACACAAGTTCAACTACATGTCCACGATCAACACCACCACCCAAGGTATGTTATTCCATCTTAGAGAAGCTTTACACCAAGTCATGAGTCAAAGCAACTCAACAAGATGAGAATTCATCAAATGCTTAAATGAAAAATGGTAACCCCATTTTGAGCTTAAACGATGAGTATGACCTATGATCAAGTGAACTCACTTGACTCCTATGTCAATATACTCTAACGTAGGTGACTTTTTCACCGGCCAATTCTAGACGAGGTTCTCTCGTGTTCTTTTATGTGCTCTTCCATTTGTCTCATGCATATTTGTTTCCCCGTTCAAAAAAAACTTCATCTAGATCTCTGTTCCTTTTTGTGTTTTATTCTTCAGTTAGTTCTTTGCAAATCCTTGTGAGATCTTACTTGTCTAGTGAGCTGAGATGACATGTGTTCTCTCTGTCATGAACTCGGTCACACCGGTCTGATGTGTTCGGTCCAACCGAAATCTTTCGGTGCAACCGAAGCACACAAATCGGTGTCATCGATTTCACAACAGGAAAAACACCTTGCCACTTGTTCCTAAATTCATTTGTTCCAGCTCCACTCAATGAATCTTGTCCTCTACCAGCATCACTTTAGCCTTACTGCTTTTTTTGTGCCTCAAGGACCAAACCCTTTTTGTAACAAAAATCCAGAAGAACCCTTCTTGGAAATTGATGTCAAAAGGGGAGAGAGAGATCACATCAAAGCTTAATCATATCTATAGGGGGAGAGAATACTCAAGAGAGAGAGAGTAATCTTCAAGGACCACAGATGCTTGGTGTTCAAGAGGAGAGAAGTCACGTGTCTTTAAGAGGGGAAAGACATGTTCATATTTGTTTGTCTGCATTAGCTCTGTTTCTTTTATTTGAGCTCTGATTTTCTGTTCCTATCTTCTCCCAGTATCCCATGCTAGATTCAGGGGGAGCAAGACATCTAAGAGAAGGAAATCCTTGAATTCATTGCACATCTTTACCCTTGGGGACATGTCTATATCCAATGGAGTACTCAGTACTCACTCTCTACATGTCATCCCAGTCTTGGTACTCTTGTGGTTTCTTTTGTTTGCTCTGGCTAGTAGGTGCATCTGTGTTATCTAACCTTGTTTACGCAGGTTCATTCCATCCTAAGCCAACTCAAGGCCACAAGGTAAGTATATGCATCACAGTCATGTGTATGAGGATCTCTTGCTGATGTACATATTGTTTGCAAGAAGGACTCATGAGCATGAAGGTACATTTCCCGTATTCACATCTTTTGCTCTGATGCATATAGCCAAGATACATGTAACACATTGCTTACTCTGTCATACTTATGCATTCACATGCTCCTATATTCCATATTTACATGATTGCATACATATAGGGGGAGCCTATGTATGTTACATGTCTTTTCAAAGCTTTACTTGGTATTCTCTATATATCTTTATCCAAAGCTTTGATGTATGTTGTCGTCAATTACCAAAAAGGGGGAGATTGAAAGCACAAGTGCTCCCTGGGTGATTTTGGTAATTTATGTCAACATATCTCTTGTTGGACTAATACCTTTACCTAGTATGTTTCAGATAAGTTCAACAATGGAGTGGCATGGACTAGAGGATGTGGAACCCCTTCAAGATGCTAAGGACAAAGGATTGGCTCAAGCTCAAAGCACAAACTCTTCTTTTTCTATTTTAGTGATCCAAGATCACATTGAGTTTATAGGAAAAGCCAATACTATCAAGGATGGACGAGGTGTTGCTTAATGGCTTGCTTGCTCGAAATGCTTAGTGATATGTTCCAAAGCCCTCAACACTTTCTCACATCCACATGTGTCCCAAACCAAAAGTCAAACTTGTCCCTACCGAATTTGTCTATCCGGCGCCACCGAGTTCAGTTGACATAGCCACTGCCACAAACCCTAGTCTTTTCGGTCTCACCGATAGGGATCTCGGTCTCACCGAGATGGGATTGTAATCTCTCTGTATGTATCCATTACCAAAATCGGTCCCATCGAGTTTGTGTAATCGGTCCTACCGAGATTACAATGCAAACTCTCTGTTCCTCTTTGTGACGTTTCGGTCTCACCGAGATGAGCGAATCGGTCCCACCGAGTTTGCCTGACCAACTCTCTGGTTAGCTTATTACCAAAATCGGTCCCATCGAGTTTGTGTAATCGGTCTCACCGAGATTACGTTATGCCCTAACCCTAACCATATCGGTCACACCGAGTTGACATGTCGGTCCCACCAAAAATCCTAACGGTCACATTATTTGCTAAATCAGTCCGACCGAGTTTCACGATTCGGTCCCACCAAGACTGGTAAGTTGTGTGTAACAGTTATATTTTGTGTGGAGGCTATATATACCCCTCCACCTACTCTTCATTCGTGGAGAGAGCCATCAGAACATGCGTACACTTCCAACATACATTTTCTGAGAGAGAACCACCTACACTTGTGTTGAGGTTAAGATATTCCATTCCTACCATATGAATCTTGATCTCTAGCCTTCCCCAAGTTGCTTTCCACTCAAATCTTCTTTCCACCAAATCCAAATCTTGTGAGAGAGAGTTGAGTGTTGGGGAGACTATCATTTGAAGCACAAGAGCAAGGAGTTCATCATCAACACACCATTTGTTACTTTTTGGAGAGTGGTGTCTCCTAGACTGGCTAGGTGTCACTTGGGAGCCTCCGTCAAGATTGTGGAGTTGAACCAAGGAGTTTGTAAGGGCAAGGAGATCGCCTACTTCAGGAAGATCTACCCTAGTGAGGCAAGTCCTTCGTGGGCGACGGCCATGGTGGGATAGACAAGGTTGCTTCTTCATGGACCCTTCGTGGGTGGAGCCCTCTGGGGACTCGCGTAGCCGTTACCCTTCGTGGGTTGAAGTCTCCATCAACGTGGATGTACGATAGCACCACCTATCGGAACCACGTCTCAAAAATCTCCGTGTCTCCAAATTGCGTTTGCACACTCCAATCCCATCCCTTTTACATTCTTGCAAGTTGCATGCTTTACTTTCCATTGCTCATATACTCTTTGCATGCTTGCTTGTTATGTATTGTGAATGTTAAACTTGTGCCAAAACTCCACTCAAACTTAAGGAAATTAAAAACTGCTACTTTTCTCACTTAGTGTCTAATCACCCCCCCCCCCTCTAGACACCTCTTCTCGATCCTTTCATGTACGTGTAAGGTCGGTCCGGGCTGCTTCATCCCACAATGCCGCCGAACCAAGATAGGACTAGTAATGGTAAGCAAATTGAACAAACCAACGCCAACAACTACTTGTGTTCTACTAGTGCATAGAATCTACGCATAGACCTAGCTCATGATGCCACTGTTGGGGAACGTAGCAATAATTCAAAATTTTCCTACGTATCACCAAGATCAATCTAGGAGATTCTAGCAACGAGAGAGAGAGAGAGGGAGTACATCTTCATACCTTTGAATATCGCTAAGCGAAAGCGTTACAAGAATGCGGATGATGGAGTCGTACTCGCGGTGATTCAAATCGCAGAAGATCCGATCTAGCGCCGAATGGACGGCGCCTCCGCGTTCAACACACGTACAGCCCGGGGACATCTCCTCCTTCTTGATCCAGCAAGGGGAGAGGAGAAGTTGAGGTATAACTCCGACAGCACGACGGCGTGATGGTGGTGGAGCTTGTGGTTCTCCGGCAGAGCTTCGCCAAGCACTACGGATGAGGAGGAGATGTATGAGGAGGGAGGGGCTGCGCCAGGGGAAGGGTGTGGCTGCCCTCCCACCCCCTCACTATATATAGGGGGAAGGGGAGAGGGGGGCAGCCCCTCTAGATGGATCTAGAGGAGGGGCAGCGGCCAGGGGAAACCCTAGATGGGTTTGGGCGCCCCCACCCCCTAGGAAACTTGCCCCCCAAGTCGGGAGGGGCGGCTGCCCTAGGGGTGGCGCCCCCACCTCTCCAGGTTACGTGAGATGGAGTGGAAGGGGCGCACAACCCCTTAGTGGGCTGGTGTGCCCCTCCCCTTGGCCCATAAGCCCCCCAACACTTGCCGGGGCCTCTGAAGCTCCTTTCGGTCACACTGGTCATCACCCGGTACCCCCGGAACAATTCCGGACTCCAATACCCTTCGTCCAATATACCGATCTTCACCTCTGGACCATTTCGGAGTTCCTCGTCACGTCCGGGATCTCATCCGGGACTCCGAACAACCTTCGGTAACCACATACTATTCCCATTACAACTCTAGCATCACCGAACCTTAAGTGTGTAGACCCTATGGGTTCGGGAAGCATGTAGACATGAACGAGATACCTCTCCGGCTAATAACCAATAGCGGGATCTGGATACCCATATTGTCTCCCACATGTTCCACGATGATCTCATCGGATGAACCACGATGATGGGGATTCAATCAATCCCGTATACAATTCCCTTTGTCCATCAGTATGTTACTTGCCTGAGATTCGATCGTCGGTATCCTTATACCTTGTTCAATCTCGTTACCGGCAAGTCTCTTTACTCATTCCGTAATGCATTATCCCGTGGCTAACTCATTAGTCACATTGAGCTTATTATGATGATGCATTACCAGTGGGCCCAGAGATACCTCTCCGTCATACAGAGTGACAAATCCCAGTCTCGATTCGTGCCAACCCAACAGACATTTTCGGATATACCTGTAGTGCACCTTTATAGCCACCCAGTTACGTTGTGATGTTTGGTACACCCAAAGCATTCCTACGGTATCCGGGAGTTGCACAATCTCATGATCTAAGGAAATGATACTTGACATTAGAAAAGCTCTAGTAAATGAACTACGCGATCTTGTGCTATGCTTAGGATTGGGTCTTGTCCATCACATCGTTCTCCTAATGATGTGATCCCGTTATCAACGACATCCAATGTCCATGGTCAGGAAACCATAACCATCTATTGATCAACGAGCTAGTCAACTAGAGGCTTACTAGGGACATGTTGTGGTCTATGAATTCACACATGTATTACGGTTTCCGGTTAATACAATTATATCATGAACAATAGACAATTATCATGAACAAGGAAATATAATAATAACCATTTTATTATTGCCTCTAGGGCATATTTCCAACAAAATCTGTGTGGGATGTACATACGAATGAAAACATTTTCCCTGGATTGGATGTGCGGGATGTACATACGAACGGAAACGTTTTCCCTGAATTGACTGTGTGGGAAGTACATACGAACGGAAACGTTTTCCCTGGATTGACTGTGTGGGAAGTACATACGAACGGAAACGTTTTCCCTAGATTCACTATGTGGGATGTACATGAGAATAGAAACGTTCTCCTTGAATTGACTGTGTGTGATATACATATGAACGGAAATCATTTTCTTGGATTCACCGTGTGGGATGTACATACGAACGCAAACAATTGGGTTTCGATGCCTCGCCCGATCGAACACGAGCTCATTTTGCCCCAGCTTGTGTGCCAGGAGGGCCTATCCCTGACGGTTTCTGGGTCGTGTGGGAAGGACACCCCTATCACCCACACTCACTTGGCGACGGTTCCAAATGCCGTCGCGGAAAGGGGTTAAAACCGTTTGTATAGCACCGACACGTACCAGTGGTAGAATGAAGATAGTCTCTCTCAAGTAACCCTGCAATCAAATAAAAGAAATCTCTTGTGTTCCCAACACACCCAATACAATGGCAAATTTTATAGGTGCACTAGTTCAGCGAGAGATGATGATAAAAGTGTAGTATGGATAGAGATATGAGTTTTTGTAGTGCGAACAATAAAAACCAGCAAGGTAGTAAATGATAAAACGGAGCACAAACGGTATTGCAATAATGGAAAATGAGGCCCAGGGTGCATACTTTCACTAGTGCAATCTCTCAACAATGCTAACATAGTTGGATCATATGATTATCCATCAAAGTGCAATAAAGAATCACTCCCGAGTTCCTATTAGCGGAGAACAAAAGATAGAAATGTGTGTAGGGTACGAAACCACCTCAAAGCTATTCTTTCCGATCAATCTATCCTAGAGTTCGTACTAAAATAACAGCAAGCTATTCTTTCCGATCGATCTAATCAAGAGTTCATACTAAAATAACACCATATGATACATATCAACTAACTCTAATGTCACCTAGATACCCCAATGTCACCGCGAGTACCCGTGAGTTAGTTATACGATATGTATCAAACAATTTCAGATTCGTAATACTCAATCCACACAAAGAATTACAAGGGGACCCCAAAGTTTCTATCAGAGAAAAGATAATAAAAACATGCATCAACCCCTATGCATAGATTACCCCAAAGTCACCTCGGGAATCCGCAAGTTGAGTGCCATAACATATATCAAGTGAATCAAAATAATACCCCATTGTCACCATGGGTATTCATATGCAAGACATATATTGTGTTCTCAGATATGAACATTCAATCCGACAAGACAAAATTTCAAAGGGTAAAGACTCGATTCATCACAACAAGTGTAGAGAGGGGAGAAACATCATATGATCCATCTATGTTAACAAAGTCCATGATACATCAAGATCGTGACATCTCAAGATCGCGCGAGAGAGAGATTAAACACATAGCTACTGTTACAAACCCTCGGCCCCGAGGGTGGACTACTTCCTCCTCATCATGGTGGCCGTCGGGATGATGAAGATGGCCACTGGAGATGATTCCCCCCTTCGGCAGGGTGCCGGAACGGGGTCCCGATTGGTTTTCGATGGCTGCATAGGCTTGCGGCGGCGGAACTTCCGATCTAGGGTCTCCCCGTAGGTTTTTGAAATATTTGGGAATTTATAGGGCGAAGAAGGGGTATGGGAGGCCACCGAGGTGGGCACAACCCACCAGGGCGGCGCGCCCTGGTGGGTTGTGCCCCCTCGGGGCACCTCCAGGTGTTGCTCTGGCCCAATGGTTCTTTTCGGGTCCATAAAAAATCCACAAAAAGTTTCACGGTATTTGGAGAACTTTCATTTCTGCACAAAAACAACACCATGGTAGTTCTGCTGAAAACAACGTTAGTCCCGGTTAGTTCCATGCAAATCATACCAAAACCATATAAAATTATTGTAGACATGGCGTGAATAGTTTATAAATTATAAATACGTTGGAGACGTATCAACAACCGAGGGAATCGTCTTTAGAGCGGACGACTTAGCACAATGACTGTTGTGGTGCATTGATTCTATGGGGTCTTAGCACGGTGACTTCCCGGTTGTTTACTACAACAAGGTTTGCCCAGCTCCGATGAGGGAGAGCGATGACGGTGGCACGCCTTCGGCTCACTCCAGTGCGTATATTCATCGACCTAGATGTAATTTTTACTATATTAACAGATGATGAAAAATAGATCAGAAGTTTTCTCGCGAATAAAAAGCTTGTCTTAGATTTGTTTAGATACAGATGTATCAACCAAAGCTTTCCATTAAGATGCGGTCCATCGAGATGTGATGTAAAAGTGCAGCCAAACATTTCTATAATCGTACTTTTTTTAAGTGAGGACGGGGCGTCGACCCGTTGTCTGGGCAGCTGAGGTTGCTGCCAGTCCATCCGAATTCAAGTCCCGGGTTGGACGCGTGGTGTTCACGGAGTTTCTTCTATAAAAAATGCCAACGAGGGTTAGCCCTTGGGTTGGTCTCATTATTTGTTTTTATATTATTTTTTTAAATATGTGCTGATATAAACTCAACCATGTTATAGCGGGCGGCCGGCACGAAGGAGAGCAGAAGACGAATATGCGGCTCCTAGCGTTCAGAAGAGTTGAACGTCACGAGGGATATGCTCACCCGATGCCATTTGGCGACCCAAATGTTCCACGCTCTCGCAAAGGAAAACATTATCTCCGCCGATCCGGTGCTTCTTATCCTCCGCGCCATGTTCGTGATCATCCATAGGCCAACAAATTATATCCTGTTTATATCAAACTTGAAGCACGACTGTAGAGAGATCGCTACATCATGTACCGACGCGTGTAGACGAACAAAACCAGCCCAGCATGTACTGCAGTATTTCGACGCAATTTTTTTTAGAAAATGTACAGTGTGGCAGTATTTTGGCCCGTTGGATGCGCATCCGCGCGAGAATATGCAAAGGTTCGGGTCGTTCTCCCCGAGGGCTCGTACGGTTGGCCACGAGCTCGGTTCAAATCTAGCCCAGGCTGGCGGACGGTGGTCGCTCCCTCGGCCTCGGCGGTTCAGATCATCAGGCAGGGCAGCCTCTTCTCCGCGGCGCCTTGTTCCGGATCAGAAATCGAGGAGCAGCGTCGACTCGCGCTTGGAAGCGATCCTTTGTGCAGCCGGCCATTGCTTGCTCGATCTGTATGGGTAGCCAAACGGGTCGATGATCGTTAGGCTACGTCCTGTTTTGCTGGAAGCTTTTGTATCTTTTAAGCGAAACATATATATATGCAGGATAGTACTTGGATAATGGCGGATAGGATGGTACAAACATCTACTCCGTACTATGCTAACTTTTTTCTTTGTTACAATTTCTAGGTCCATACATTTCGCAGTCCCTGAAAGTGCCCTCTTAAAACGGGGGAACAGAGATTAGTCGAAATCTATGAAATTGATCGCATTCTTTGTTGTGTATGGTACACTGGTTCTTCCTGTTGTGGGGTGAGAAGCTCAGTTTCTCACTAGACACCATACTTAGATAGCAGAGATTCATGAGTGACATGATAATAAGGTGTACGCAACAATAATGTAATTAGTAAAACATGCAAGATGTTTTAACAAAGGAATCTGGTATTTTGAGATACTCCACCAAGATACAACTTAGTGCTGTGAAAAATACAACTTAGTGCCGTGGAAAATGTGTTTTCAGAAATTTACGGAGCAACGGTTATGAGAATGACTATTCAAACCGAAATCATAGGCAAAAAAATTAATCCACAAAAGCACCCACCAAGGAGAACTCACATAAAGACAATATACTAAAAGTGGGAAAATTTGTCCCACACGTAGACTAAAAGTTAACAAATGATAGGATGTACTCTACAATCAAGACTAAAAAACATATCCGTGGTCGTCTCATGTGGACCGCACAAAAGTTCAACCATAACACATACTTTTCTGACCCAGTAGTAGCACGTGACTACGACTGGTCCCTAACTAACTCCAGTATCATAGTCTTTAAGTCGTTCAAGTTCAACTCTGGTCTCTCACTACTTAAAATAGTGAAACAACCACTCCCGCTTTCTAAAAACAAGCAAGCGGCCGTCCAATGACACCTGGACTTGCGCACACGCACACGCGAGAACTCATGAGAAGCACACTATCACTCATGGAAAAGGAATCTACGCATCACTGTTCTCAACAAGGAAGAAAATCACGCCAAAGAAGCAGCAAAAAAACAGTGTGTAATTTCTTTTCTGGGTTTTGCCGCGAGGGAAAAGACAACTTCGAGGCGGAGTTTCCTGTGGTTTTTTTATTTCGAGAGAGAGGGGAGGAGCGGGGCTTTATGGCGGGATAGGGACGCGCAGAGGATCTGGTACAATATCCGGTTGGATATTCGGTTTCCAGGCAAGGAATTATGCTCCGAATCTTCCATCTCTGCAAGGTCATGGCGTGAGCGTGTCTTCTGGGAATAGTTCGCGAGTTCTGCTGCCGATCTTCTGTGCCACACCGACTGTGTTGCTCCATGCAGCTGCTCTCACCTTTTCTTTTTCTTTTTGGATTGGATAAGCGGTTCCTTCGAGTATACTACGTCGTTGTTTGTTTCGTTCTCTCGCAACCTTTTCGAGTCTTCGCGTCGCCAATAGGAACCGAAAATCCAAAGTGGTGGATGTATATGTTACAACGGATGGATGGTGAAATAAAATAGAGTTTTTGGCGTCCGATTATATACTTCAAATGCTATGTGTATCGTGGCTGCTTTTCAAAAAATAATATAATATGGTGAATCGTACTACTATGAAACAAGTCATTTTGCTCAAATGTGACAACCCTTTTTTTCTTGTGTGTGGACAAAATTTGTAGAAAATTGTATATACTTCTAACTTCTAGCGAACTAGATTTCTTTTAAGAAACAAACACAATCCAAATATAGACACTCAGAACACGCACGCCGCAACTCTATGTACATATGCACGTAAAACGTAATATATCCCATGAACACCTTCAAGAGATTGAGCTCATAAATCTTAAGATTGACGAAGATGACATGAACACCTCGTAGTCGACTGACACGCCATACCACTAAAAAATTATGCCAAAGAGTCTAAAATAAATTCAGAAAATACACTAGCACTTGAACCCCGCAAGAAAAATCTAGCACTTGAATCCTCGTAGGCATATTTCACCACAAAACCTAACCATTTAAGCTAGACTTCGTTCACAACTACTCATGATTACCAAATTTGAAGAAGATATTTTTTTTCTAACGACCTAGAATATGTATGCAGAGATTTACGGGGAGAAACCACAAGAGCACCAACACTGTGTTAGCCACCAGGCTGCCAACATTTACTCATGACACTGTCATTACTAACTCATGAGCCTTCTAAGAGCAGCTACATCCACATGGAGGCTATTGTGTCCAGGTAACATGCTATCGGAGAAAAAAGTGCCAAAGTTGGCCATCGTATCATTGCAAGGAATATTCTGGTGGATATCTCTGCTATGGCTACCTAATCACCTTGAAAAACATTGATGTTCATCTCAAACAGGTTCATCTGGGCTTATCGCTTCAGTGGTTCATCCTTCTATTGACTTTTCTTCTTATCCAGTTCACTTACAAAAGCAACCCACATTTTGTAGAAATCATTACAATCTTAACTAGCAGGCTAGTAATAAGATAACAAAATTAATCTTATTTGCTAATAAGTATTGTCCAGTGACAGTCTATAAGAGATGCCACCTCTTATGTTACGCAATCTCGGATCCGCTAACACCAGCGTTTCCGATCCACATGCGACAAACAGACCCAACCGGAGACCAATACAGACTTATGACAGGCCTTGGGCCCTCTTCCCCCAAAAGACTAGCCTGTTAGTAGGGGACACCCCCGCCTTTATAAGTCGTGTTATGCCTCCCCCTCCCCCACAACCGATGTGGAACTAAACCCAACAATCTTCCCTCACACATCGGTCACCCATGGGCCCGCTAACACCAGCGTTTCCAGCCCACCATCCATGATCGACCACCCGTGAGTCCATCGAGATTTATTCCGGGCACCTGGGCTCTGATACCAATTGTTACACA
>NC_041393.1:517243620-517252435 GCF_002162155.2 Triticum dicoccoides | reverse complement strand
AGTCGTGTTATGTCTCCCCCCACAACCAATGTGGGACTAAACCCAACATCTTATACGACATCCTTATAAATGTCATGTTTTTTGGTCTTTTATAGTTATCCTATTTGTAGCAAGTAAAAAAAAACAGAGAATAATCTTTTTACTGGGCAAATAAATGAAGATGCCTTTTTAAACCCATATTGCTATGTTGGAACTATGATTTGGACGGGTAAAATTAATTTAAGTGGTCTTGGAGAGACACCATTGAGCAAACCTTATTCTTTGATAAACTGGTATGTAAACCAATAAAGTGAATTACCATAGAAAAAATGAAAAATAGTATGAGAAACACAACATATATAAGGTGTTATCTGCAAAAAGGACAAGTGTTGAATTCAGCCAACAAAAACAAAACAATTTTTTGTTGAGACACACAACACAACGTCGGATGCAAAAACAGGCACACACACACTACCCTATGAGCAACTTTGGAGGACTCAGTCGGTAGATATTCGATTGATGAGGTCACACAAGCACCTCATAGTTAACAGACATGCCATACAACTAAAAGAATTGCACTGAAAAGTCAGATACAAATCCAAAAAAATGCGAACCCGTGCCAGATGATTGGGTGACAAACTCCGTACGGAACCTAACCAATTGAGCTATGCTCAATTCGCACCAATACTTCTTTTCTCAATCAGAAAAGCCAATAGTGTCGCACTTGAGATGTGTATAATTTTATTTCATCCTAGAATTTTTCTTAGCAATGTGAAGAACATTATTAATGTTTATTATTGGTATATAATTATTAATCAAAAGTGGTCTTGCGATCATGCAACATATAATATTTGTGTAGCAAATCATGCTAAGGTTTCGTCACCAAGATAAGATATATGTGACCCAAACTGGTTGGTTGGGAAAGATATTTTTGTAATAAATCAGTTGATTGGCAACATGGATGGACAATTGGACATATCCACAATCTAGTATCAAATTGTCATGAACAAAAAATTCGATCTTTATTTATACCAGAGGGGCTTCTATTATGGTTTCCTTAGGAAATTAATTGAAGATGCAAGTAATTATGTAAATACCATGTTACATTGGAACTCACTCGGACTCCCTTCACTTAGCTAGTGTCTATGTAGATCACAATACAATTCGCACAAAAAAAAAACAGTGTCTACACTATCATGATTTTCCTCATCATGTATCCAGCCACTGCGGAGATTAAAGTGGTGAATTTTGTGGGCAGAGGAGATGCGGACATTGACATGACCTGTTCCCTTAACATTCCAAAAGTTACAGATACATGCATGTATATGCATTGCATCCCTGTGTTCTTTCCTAACAATATAAGATGGCATGTACATCGATGTTGTGAAGAACATGGTGGTGACTGGTGAGAGGTGGATAATGACATGGCCCTCTCCCTAGCATGCGAAAAGTTATATATGCATGCACAAACACACAAAAGTAACATTTTCATTGTGATATGTATTGGCTTGCTGGAATTTGGATCATCCATTTTTGTGCAACATCATCTTCCATCTCAACATCTGCCCAAGCAAAGTTGTCACATCACCATCCACCCCTAGCAATTTTTGTCGCTCTAGAGACGACAAAGAGCACGATGAGAAGCCTGGATAGTTTAAGAACCACTGATGCAGAGGAAGCTTGTCGACGGAGTCAAGCGAAATCATGATCGTACAAATTTCTCGAGAAATAACTATCATCTACTCCCTCCGTTCCAAAATAGATGACCTAACTTTATACTAACTTTAGTATAAAGTTGAGTCATCTATTTTGAAACGGAGGGAGTAGTTGGGTTCTGCACCAATCTGTAATGTGATGCTATTTTATCTAATCACTTGAAATACACCGGTTTCTCTGTTTTTTGGGTAAGCCCTAGCATGTCTTGTGATATATTTACGAAGCCTTTCAAGCGAAGCGTTTGGTGAAAGACAATACCCCGTTCGAACAGAATATCTATCAATTTGTCGAGATCCATATTCAACACCACATTAGAATAACAAACACCAACCACAAACACACAAAGAACTAGTGGGAAAGAATTTGCACTATATATATTTTTACCATTCTTCTCTCCACACCATTGTTTTGGTACATTTGCATCTTTATTTTCTTGGCCAGTAAATTCCGTAGCTGTCCTGCTGACATTTTATTTTAGAAGAAGAAAAACAATTCACCTGCAAATTTCGTCAAACCCAGACGTGGTCTCGCTGTGATGAGTGCTGGTGCTGGGTCTCACTTGCGATCCGGAAAAAGAAACCCAGAAACGCAAGCGAAGAACAACCACTGGCGCACACCGCAAAGAAATAATATCCTCCCGCTCGCGAATATTCTGCTCTCGCCTCGCCCGTCTCCGCATATCCTCTCTCCCCCTTCCCTTTCCCCTCTATTTCACCACCCCCATCCGCCGCAGGACCGCCGAACGCCCTCACAATCCCTTGATCCTCCCACCCTCATCGCCATTGGAGATCGTGCGAGGAGGCGAGGACCCTTTCCGTGGGCCTGGGGCGATGAAGTTCGGCAAGAGCCTGAGCAGCCAGATCGTGGAGACGCTGCCGGAGTGGCGCGACAAGTTCCTGTCCTACAAGGACCTCAAGAAGCGGCTCAAGCTCATCGGCATCGGCGCCGACGGCGAGGAGCGGCAGGCCAAGCGGGCCCGCGTCTCGGACCCCGCCGGGGACGGCGGCGACGAGGCGGCGGCGGCGGCGATGACGCCCGAGGAGGCGGACTTCATGCGGCTCCTGGAGGCCGAGCTCGACAAGTTCAATTCTTTCTTCGTCGAGAAGGAGGAGGAGTACATCATCCGCCAGAAGGTTGCTAGCCGGCCGGCCGCCCGTCCAATTCGTCATTTTATTTTATTTTCTTTGTAATTCGCCGAGCCCATTGATCTGATGGCCGCCCGTCCAATTCGTCATTTTATTTTATTTTCTTTGTAATTCGCCGAGCCCATTGATCTGATTGAGATTGCGGGTGAGTGGTGCAGGAGTTGCAGGACAGGGTCGCCAGGGCGGCCGGGATGGAGTCCAGGGAGGAGCTGCTGCGTGTGCACAAGGAGATCGTCGACTTCCATGGCGAGATGGTGCTGCTTGAGAATTACAGCGCCCTCAACTACACCGGTGAGTCGCCGCACCACCGCTGCATGGAGTTGTCTCTAGTTATTTATTTATATGCTGTCTCCTGATTAGTAGTAGTATTTGTTGCTTATCTCGTTTTGGAATTGTTTGTGCGTGTAGTGGATGGGAAGGGAGTAGGAAGATGGTTCAAATTGGGTAATTAGGTAATTGAGCCTACATCTTAAAGCGGGGGAACTAAGAGTGAGCTTTTGTGAACATGAGTCAAGAAAAAAGGGGGTTGCCGTTCCTCCGAGCAGCTATGGCTTCCTTGTCAGTGAGTGGAGCACTTGTGTCACTGTCAACGCGAATAGATCCGCTGCGCCGTTGAGATTGCATGTGCACTGCCTCGGACGTTGACAAATATATAAATGGTCAGGGAGAAATTGCGTCAGCACGATATGTCAACAGTTCAATTTGTTGCGAGAAATGAGCAATTTATCGCATAATCGTAGATATTTTTTATCAGTTTGGAGCACACTATGTTTCTTTCTCCCGTGATTTGAAATGGCCCGAATAGGTTCTACGTCTTATGTGAACATGAGTCAAGAAAAAGAGGAGTTGCCGTTCCTCCGAGCAGCTACGGCAGTCAACGCGAATAGATCCGCTGCGCCGTTGAAATTGCGCGTGCTACTGCCCCGGCCGTTGACAAATGTATAAATGGTTGGGGCGGAGTTGCGTCAGCACGATATCAACAGTTTGATTTCTTGCGAGAAATTAGCAATTTATTGCGTAAGCGTAGATATCTTTTATCAGTTTAAAGCACACTATATTTCTTTCTCCCGTGATTTGAAATGGCCCTAATAGGTTCTACTCCCCCCTTCCCATAATATAAGAGCGTTTTTAACACTATGCTAGTGTCAGAAACACTCTTATATTATGGTACAGAGGGAGTACATTTTTAGTTCTAGACATGATTTTGTCTGGCTATCTGTAGGAATCGTCAAATATTCGACTAGTGATCTAGACTTATAAACATAAAAAAAGCAAATCGTAGAAAATAAGTTGTTCTTTTCAGTAGCCTGATATTGCATCTCACGATGTAATAAGACTTCTAAATTCACATGATGCATTGAACTTTTGTCATTCAAAATGGTGTTCTGCTATTCTCACTAAAAATATGTTTTGTTTTTCACATACTCACACAATGTCCTGATGATGTTGTATTATGTGCTAGATCATCTGCTCCCTTTCCAGACTGTCCTGCAATTAGCATATATAGTGCAAACTAGGTCTTCATTTGTTTGCTTTACAGTTGAGTAATCTTGTTTCCTCTTTGTCAATATTGCTGCTTCTCGTGTGAAAAAAATGCTGCTCTAGTTATCATTGGGGTTGCTGACAAATCATATAATCTAAAACGATTTAAGTGCCAGCTTTGATGGTTGTTTCCTCTTGGGATCAAATTTACTAACCTGGATGAGAATATGTTAGAATGTAGTAGCACTAAAGCTTAATAGTGAACATATCATCTTGTTAAGTTGAGGGGTTTTTATCAGTTCACCTTTTTCTTTCTTTCGGCTTGGCAAAATATCGTAGCTGGGATCTTTTTTCCTCTGTACTCTTTGTTACGATAAACTCATCTTTTCGCACCATGACAAGCTCAACATGTTAATGAACATTGAATCAATTAGCAAGATTGATATGCAGTTAACTCCCTTTTACTATTCGGAAGATCAATGGAAATTTCATGGATGATTATATAGTTTTTGCATGCTTTGGAAAAGTCTGGGTGCAAACTCATATCCAAGTGCATAAATTGGGCCACAAGTGCCCCTCGCCCAAACATCTTAAGTATGAAATTTTACTGACTAGAGTTACACCTCAGAGGAATGTGCATGTTACTGTTGTTCAAATTCTTTGACAATTCAAATAAGTGCTATATGATTGCTCATAACTCACCTGCAATGTGTGATCTATTTTCTAGTGTTAGTCTGGTAGGTTGCTTTTATAAAGTCATATTCTTGCTAGCTATAGTCAACTTGAGGTTAATGAGTAAATTGTTTTGTTGCGTCATATGTGCTGCATAATGGCTTTTGTGGACAGGCTCTGGCCCACTCAGTACCATATTGGCTCCTGCAATGTGCCCTTGCAACAGTGCAACTATCAGAGTCGGTGGCAAAAAGCTTTTATGATCTATTTTATGTTCAAAAATTATTTAATGAAATGACCTAGGTAACTTCTGATTAAATTGGGGAAGTCAAGTACTGAAGTCCCGTCACTGTCTCAAAGTGTTCACTTGCTGATTGTTAGTGACACATAAAAAGCCTTACCTTTGAATTATTTTTGGGATTATGACAAACCTGACATGCCAGATGCATGGTTTCTGTATACTATAACTGGATTATTTCGCCATTTGTACCATTTTTACTTGTGGTGCTAGTCTGTTGTTATGCTTCTGTAAGCTGGAAACTATTTCTGGTGATCTTCGAAACTAATCGGTTGGCATCTTTGCCCCATGTCATGTTGGTTGATTTTACTATTTCATCTGAACTGGCTACACATGCTATCATGTTAGCTTTGATGAGACATTAATTTTTGGGTTATGCTCCTTGGAGGGATCAGGTTCGCTATAGAGGGGGCACGATAAGTTACTTATGGCTGTGCTGTTCCTAAAGAGCAGCTTCTTAGCGCCACGATAGACTTGTATGTTTGTTTCCTGTCTGTCGTTTTCAGCAGATTTCACCTAATTTATTTTTAGAATTTGGCTAACGATAAAGTTCATTGAGTCTAAGGTGCTGATTATTAGACTCGGGGTCTGTGTGCCATTTGAACCTTTACTTTTGGCTACTATATTACTACTCCGTGCCTAGGTATTTGATATTTCATCATCGACGATGCTTATGTTTCTGTTGCAATTACAGGGCTGGTGAAGATTCTCAAGAAGTATGACAAGAGAACTGGGGCTCTTATCCGTCTGCCCTTCATCCAAAATGTGCTGCTTCAGCCTTTCTTCACCACTGACCTCCTGTACAAGCTTGTGAAGGAGTGCGAGGCCATGCTCGACCAGCTCCTGCCATCAAGCAAACCATCTGTATATATTGAAGAGGGAAAGGAAGATGGCAACACTGCGGACCAGCCTCTGAACCCCAGTTCTTCCTTGGCTAACAGCAGATGTATTCCGGAGCTTGATGAGATTGAGTTCATGGAGAGCATGTACATGAAGAGTACGGTCGCCGCGCTTAGGGCTCTGAAAGAGATCCGAAGCAAAAGCTCGACAGTCAGTGCTTTCTCGTTGCCACCTCTTCAGGGAAACAATGCACCCGAAGAGCAGGAAAGGTGGACGAAGATATCTGTGATCGAGCAGGCTGCCAAATGAGAAGACCGACACTGTGACACACGACACCTCTTACTCAGTCAACCTTAATCTTGATGTTCGCTGGAGATGCAACCAGGATCTCACCTGTTACATTTCAGTAATTTGTAAAATTCGATGATTCCTAACAGCTGTAAAATGGTGGAAATGTTCAGTGTACATTGTTAAATCATATAATGCCATCGAAACCATCAGAGTGAGCCTATAAGGTTTTATTCACTACTGTGAATTAAATCATGTATTTTTTGCTGTTCTTTGGTCTGTTTACACTAGTCAGTCTTTGGTACAGAACTGGTTTATGGATTGCAGAGTTAACTTTGGTCAATTCGATTCAGATTCTGCATTCAGGCATATCTGCACTGTATGTACCACTGAAATTGTTTCTTCACTATGCAGTAGGAGACGCAGTATACAGCTTTGCTATAGAATTTATTACTGTATTATAGTTGAGTAATGTTGCCAAGATTTTCCTGTTAATATTAGAAACATGTGGTTACATGATTATCAGGTTGCCACTTTATCTAGGGGTAACACTTCGATTCGTACGGTTCTTGCAAACTCAGGAATCGAGGAATACAATGTCATGTTTGTTTGGGTTCCAAAAGTTTGAATTTGCATCAAATTTGTTTGAAATTAAAGAATATTTCTAAGATGAATGCAAAATTCCTTTGGAATGTATTCCAAAACAACCCAAGATTAAATTCCCACATCTTCCAATCCTACGCACAAGAAAATTCTAATCATTCTAAGCCTTCAAATTTCCTATGAAAACAAGTTGAATCAAATAAGCACTCATACTTTCTGAAAGGAACGGAACTAGGAGTAAGCACTCACGCACGCACAACCCTAAGCATTCTAAACCTTCAAATTTCCTATGAAACTGTTGAATCAAATAAGCACTAGTAATTTTTGAACAGAACTAGGAGTAAGTCTAGTTACTCTTTAGGGTTAACTTCAGAACTGTATTATTTCAATACTAGCCGCACCCATAAACTGGAGGATAAAGACACAATTTTGTTAATAAGGATAACAAATTAAAAATTGAAGCAATACTATCTGTTACTTCAGCTCTACAAAAAAATTGAGCACAACAAAAGTGAAAACATTTTTCCGCAAATGTTTATAGATTCCTAATGTATTGCTTGAGTTCATGCTAAATTATTTTGGAAACTTCTGATGGTATGAAAAAAATGTGCTTTTTGGATTTTTCTTTTAAATGTCTAATTGCTTGGACCGCCTTGTATTTCAACTCATCTATGTTGTGAACTAGTAATTGCACATGTGCAAACATATCGATTAACACAAATGAACAATGACAAACTTATTTCTCTAGAAATTTACAAGTATTTTTTCTAACATTTTTATATGGCTTTTTACCTCCAATAATAGTGATGGCAAGAAAACTATAAAGTTGTGTAATTTTGCATACTTCCTTATTATATATTAGATCAAAACAAAAATCGAGCAGTCACATGTATGTAGATCATAAAATTTCATTTCAAATTTGAAAACATTCACATCTTGAGAGCAAAGACATGAAACTTTTTACATTAAAGAAATATCATATGAAAAACAAATGCGCAAAGACAAAGAGAAGGCGATCGGGCTAGTTACTTTGTTAGAGTAAGATTTTCGCTTTCTCTATGAATAGACACCATGACCCTTGTGCGGGTGAGCCATTTCCTAGACTTTGTGAGGGCCTAGAGAGCATTGTGTTTTGGAGGCAAAGCTCCTCCCTTTGTTGACCCATTTCTTGTGTTCATCTCTCTTTGCTTTAAGACTATCTTTGAGAGTGAAAAAGAGAAACTTATGAGTTGTTAAGAGCGCTAAGGAGATTTTAGTTGCAAATAAAATCTGAATAACGCCAATAAAAATTCAATAAGTTGTAGATACATCACAAACTTTTGTTCATTATTATTTTCATATTTATCAATATTGATGATGTTTTGATTAGAATACACACCGTGTGACAACTATGTTCCAAAGTTTGGGAAGGAAACCCTTCTTCAAAATTGGCATAGTGAACGTCTCAGTATGTTAGTTTCAAATGCATCCACAAACTTAGATGAAATGAATACATTTTTGGTGATTAAAATTTAAGAGCACTACTTTTTTATGGTCCTCTTATGTTTTAGCTCACTAGGTTTTTGGCAACCCATGTATGAAACCATTTTTTTTTTTGCATTAGTTTGCAAATAAAAAAGAACCCTGATAAGTGCCACACGTGTGGACGAACACATGATAACTCTGAACGTTTTTTATGACTAATGACATGAGGATGGCAACTTTCTTTTCTTATGGCAAGTTTCAGTATTTTTAAGTTGTTTTTTTCATTTTGGATGACAACTTTTGTTGTTAAAAACGTCAGAACCGTTCC
>NC_041393.1:517213478-517243403 GCF_002162155.2 Triticum dicoccoides | reverse complement strand
ATGCTCATTCGGAAGCTCAAAAGCTTTCCTCAGTTGCGCGGCCCGCAAGTTTTCTCGACTAGTCTTTTCACGCGACCTCTTCTATCTTAAAACATGACGGCAAGACCCAGCCAAACCCCCGCGATTTCATCCCCTCCAAACCCAACTGCCGGCGCCGCCGCTCCTCGTCGCCCCCGCCATGCCGCCGCGCAAGCGCCCGCTGGAACCTTCCTCAGGCATGCCAGCCCAACCGGACGTCAAGCCCGCCATATCTCCGGCTTCCAAATCCACCGACGCCCCTGCTCCGACCTCCACGCCGGATGTTCAGCCCCCTGCCGCCATCCTCAACAACCTCAAGGGGCCGGAGCGGGAGGTCTATGAGCGCATCTTCGCGGCGGGTAACAAGGGCATGTCGAGCCAGGACCTCCGCTACGTGTTGAAGCTGACTGCCCCAACCCTCAACAAGCTCACCCGCGCCCTCGTCCAGCGGGGTATCCTCAAGGAGGTCACGGACGTCCGCCCCCGCGGGAAGAAGGTCTTCATGGACTTCAGCATGGAACCCTCTCCGGAGATCACCGGAGGAACCTGGTACCACAACGGTCAGCTCGATACCGACACCGTGGCGGCCGTGCGCCGCAGGTGCCTCGACCAGATTGACAGGCTCGGCGCTGCCACGCCGGACATGGTCCACAATGGCGTCGAGAGGGAAGACCCCAGCGGAGGGTACTCGATCGACCAGATCAGGGACATCCTGCAGACCATGGCGCTCGACAGGGTGCTCGAGGAGTGCAGGAGCACCGGGGATGGAGAGTTCAGCGCGGTCAGAGCCGGGAGGGTGTGCTACCGGCGGGGTGGCGCGCCGCAAGGCGGCATGATAGATGGGATTCCATGCGGGGTTTGTCCCAGGATCGATGAGTGCTCGCCGGATGGGGTCATCTCGCCGGTCACTTGTGTCTACTACAAGAAGTGGCTGCAGATGGACTTCTAGGCGGCGGCGAGGGCTCTTCGGCATGCTTATTGTGCTGGGATGGATTGGTGGATCGTCGTTAGTACTACCGCGTTTATGAATATACAAGACGTTTTGATAATTCAAATTGAACCAATGAGGCGTTTTATATTTAGAAATAGAAACTTCTGGAGGGCTTTTTGGCTCCGGGTGCATTTGCGCCGCATGGACAGTAAATTCGAAAAAAATAGTAAGCAAAATTAATTACTTTTTTGTAAATATTTGTGTAGTGTCGTAAGCATGCTTAATGATTTTCATGTGAAGCGGAGCAGCATGTTTTGTCGGTGAAAAAACAAATTTAATTGTAACATTTGGTATTCAATTTGTTTTTGTGCAAGACAAAATGCCTAACATTTTTACCTAAAAATTTGCAGGTAGCATTTGGATGTGACTATGAATACATCAAAATTTATTAGATTTGTTTTGATATTTTTAAAAAACATTTTTCGCATGCAGAAGCACATGCACCTGGAGCCTAATTGGATTTTCGGATACTGCAAGCCTTAGGACATCTCCAACCCATAAATTTAAATCGGACAGTGTATCCGTCCACCGCCCGGTGGAGACCAGTCCACAGACAGTGATACGGGACCGGCCATGCAACCATGCCCACATATATTTCAAACTACATTTCAAAAACCGAATGATTTTTATCAAACACAAAAAAATCAGCAAAGTTCGAACATAATTTATATAAGACAGACGTTCGTCCGTTTTACTAAACCAAGCCCGCAACACTCAAAGTAATTATAGGAAATAGCACAATTCATCCATGCAAATATCTCTAGTACAACTGCGAACCAATATGTGGTTGGATGGTTAGAGAGACAGTGATATCCTAGCCCACCAGGGTTCAAGTCCTGGTGCTCGCATTATTTCTGGATTTATTTCAGGATTTCCAGCGATGCACTTTCAGGACTTCGTAAATCTCAAGATGATATGCCGACTCAAAACTTCACGACGGAGTTGTAAAGGAAAACGCATTACCAAAATCATCGTTGTTTTAGTTTGATCTGCTTTTAGAAGTGTGGTGCTCTTGAAGAGAACTTCTCTCTGCATTTCAGACAATTCTGAAAAATAATCAATGTGTCAACACATTTTTCAGGAAAACTTTTGATCTATTCATCTTTAATCATGGTGGTACAACAAACACTAAAAATTGCATCCATATCCGTAGACCATCTAGAGACGACTATAATCACTACAATGCGTCAACACTTAGTTCCAAATGCACCTGCATTTTTTTTGAACTTGCATACTTCTTTTAACCTTGTACTAGTAAGCTTGCACGTGTGACACACGTCTGGACTAACACTCGACCTATACTTTTCTAAAACATAAATAAATGAAAATGTAATCTATATAATGAATGAAGATTATGTGAGATGACACTACCCCAGTCCCAAAATATAAGACATTTTTAAAGGCTAAACATCATTTTGCAAAATATTCTTGGGATAACAACTTAATTATTTGAACTACATTGTCTGGTCATTTGCAAATAAATGAAGGGCAGATTTGAACAGTGACCGGAAAGGGCTATTCAGATATCAAACAAGGTGTCCGAGCAGGCCAAGACAAACATTCAGAAACTAAGATAACAACATCCATTAACTGCCATAAACATCCCATCATTTCTCCTCTTTCTCCTCATAGGTAGCCTTCTTCATTCTAGCTCCCAACTGCCGGTTCATCCTCTAAACACGGAGCTTGTTGTATACCTTGTATGCCTAAACTTGAACTATATCCTTCACAACTTCGAACAAGTGCTTCTGGGCCCATGCGAGTGATGGTCGCCCTGGACCAGGATGGCCGTTGCAAACTCATCTGGAGTAGAATGCCTTGGAACAAGAGATCAGTCAGAGCGGGATGAAAACATACAAACATATAAACTAGACAGAGAAAAGAAACATGCACCATACCTTGACCATGCGAGCACATCTTGGGAAGATAACAAGCTTGGTCTTGTATCTTGAGCCTCTGGACATTAGACTGCATACCTCCAATGACATGTTCTTGCGGCGGTGATCCACAAAAATGTCCACATGATTCTTTAAGATGCTCGTGGACTCCACTTGATACTATATAAACATGAGCAGATGATAATATAAAGTTGTACAACACCAATTCCTCAATAGATAATCTCATCTTTGCATCAAAACCTAAACTCATGCATCATGCATTATTTGTAGATGTGGAGAACAAGTGAAAGTTACAAAGACAACAAAAGTTTCATTAATGCAAAAAAACCTTTCCGGAAATAATAAAAGCAGGTATGCCAGAAATTGATGCAACCCCATCAGATTTTCCTCTGAAATCTACACTACCTGTACACCAATTAAAATTTCCATTTCTCATAAGAGATCCCTAATCCAAGTGGGAAATAGTTAAATTTACCAACTCTTAGAGGGTGTTGTGTTAGATATTCAAAGTACCACATTGCCCTTCAGATGAATGATGCACTTCGCATTCACACCAAAAACTACATCTTTCTTTTGAAGTCGGGCCATCTAAAGGAATTTCACCTTCTTCTCCGCTGACACTCGGACATGCAACCCTTGACCACTATCCTTATTGTGTTCTCGAAGATTGTTATTCAACACAACATTCCTAATACCCCTTCTAAAGGAATTTCACCTTCTTCTCGATACCCCTTTAGTTTATTCAACAAAACAATATAGCTTCTGCATATGTACAACCTTGGTTTCAACATAGAAGATATATAGTTGATAACCCACAAGTATAGGGGATCACAACAGTTTTCGAGGGTAGAGTATTCAACCCAAATTTATTGATTCGACACAAGGGGAGCCAAAGAATATTCTCAAGTATTAGCAGCTGAGTTGTCAATTCAACCAGACCTGAAAGACTTAATATCTGCAACAAAGTGTTTAGTAGCAAATTAGTATGGAAGTAACAGTAACAGTGGCAAAACTAACAGTAGCAGTTTTGTAGCAATCATAACAGTGGCAATGGAGAAGTAACTAAGCAAAGATCAATATGAAACGAGCTCGTAGGCAATGTGAAAGAACATGCGGTGCCCCCATGTTTGGTTTTGGCAATTGATGACAATCTCTATGGACTAATGGTTGCCTTGAGTTATATTTGAAGGGTTTGTCCATAGGCTTTTCTTGGAGTCCATTTGTTGGTTTCAAGGAGAGTTTGTGATGACCAAGTTGCTATTAAGGAATTATCCAAAGATTGGTCTTATGAGTGTTGAGCTTATTGCAAGCATGTCTTGAAGAAGAAGATTGTGTGATCATTCATGTTTACCTTCAAGACATCATCCAAATGAAGAGAGTTGGAAAGATTCAAGGTTGATCAAGACTAAGTCAAAGAATGAATCAAGTTGATCAACACACAAAGCATAGAAGATGTACCGAGAGGGATCAAGCGATCCCATGGTATGGTAAGCATGGTCAATTATGCTTTGTGTACTAACCCATGGTCTTCGTGAGAGTTCTTTGTGGGGTTAGGTTGCGGTGTGCAAGCTCAAGTTGAATCATCAAGAAGAGATCATATGCTTGAAGCTTGCCGTCCATTGTGGCGACAATGGACTTGTGAAGATGTGCAGAAGAGTGGCTCACCCATAGTGGAGTATGGGGGAGCAATCAACTAGTCTTCTTCGAGCCAATGCAATCAAGAAAGGTGGTCCAATTTGAGGGAGTCAAGATCGTCATCATCTAGCTCAAGTGGATCATGTACAAGGCAAAGGTTTGCCCTTGATAGGTTTTCTATTTTACCGGTCTCACGGTAGTTGTGGGAGACCGGATTATAGGATTGATTGCTGTACTATCAAGGGGGGATCTCGATGAGTTGCTTGATCGTATCGTTCGTAGAGAGCTCAAACCATTGCTTCCTTGCATCATCTTTTTGGTTCTTGTTTGGTTCTTCTCCTTGTGAGATTTGGAGCTTATGGTCATTTTTATGACAAGCTCGAGTTCATCGAAAACGGAGTTCTCATGCATCTTCTATGATGTTTTCGATGTTGGAGGGTATGCCGGTTCTTCTCGGTTGGAGGTCTCGCTGTTTTGATGCTACTCGTCTTCCTCTATCCAACAAGCTTGAGTTTGCTCAATTCGGAGCTCATTTGCAGAAGTTATGGCAGTTCTGGTTTCCTTGGAGTATTCTTTGTTTTCGTGGTTGAGGCATAAGGTTGGCCCCAGCGGTAGTACCGCGGCCACAGCGGTAGTACCGCCGAAGCTCCCCAGCGGTAGTACCGCTCTCAGAGCGGTAGTACCGCTCCAAGCGGTAGTACCGCTCTCCGAACGGTAGTACCGCTTGGGATTTTCGGCCGTAGTACCGCTATGCGTCTGGGCTACTTCTGCCTCGATTCTCGAACGAAGTTTTTCGTGTCGGGTTTTGCAGCATTAAGGGCGGCAGTAGGAGCGGTAGTACCGCTCTTCCATAGTGGTAGTACCACCCTGGGGTCAGGGCCTTGGCAGCGCGGCAGTACCGCTGGGTTGAGCGGTAGTACCGCCCGAAGCGGTAGTACCGCCCTTCCCTAGCGGTAGTACCGCTTTGTGCGGGGATGTTCAGTGGGGTAACGATTGGATTTTCCCCCTCCTATAAAAGGGGGCCTTCTTCCCCATTGAACCTTATCCTTTGAGCTCGTGTTCTTCCCCCATTGTTGACCTTCTCCGAGCTTGCTATCTCTCAATCCCTCCATGGATTCTTGCTAGTTTTTGGGGGAAAAGAGAGAGGAGATCTAGATCCACATTTCCACCAATCACTTTCTCCTCTATGTGAGGGGAACCCCTTGGATCTAGTTCTTGGAGTTCTTGGTGTTCTCCTTCTTGTTCTTCCTCTCATTTTCCTCCCTAGCATTAGTTGCTTTGGTGAGATTTGAGAGAGAAGGACTTGGGCACTCCGTGTGCCCTTGCCATTGCATTTGTGCATCGGTTTGAGTTCTCCATGGTGATACGTGGAAGTTACAAGTTGAGAAGCTTATTACTCTTGGGTGCTTGGTGCCCTTGAGCTTGTTCCTCTTGGGTGCTTGGGCGCCCTAGTCGGTTGGTGGTGTTCGGAGCTCAATCATTGTGGTGTAAAGCTCCGGGCAAGCGTCGGGGTCTCCAATTAGGTTGTGGAGATCGCCCCGAGCAATTTGATGGGTATCGGTGACCGCCCCCAAGGGTTGCCAAAGTGTACGGGTTCGGGGACCGCCCCAAGGGTCACCATTTGTACGGGTTCGGTGACCGCCCTCAAGGGTCCCTTAGTGGAATCACGACATCTTGCATTGTGCGAGGGCGTGAGGAGATTACGGTGGCCCTAGTGGCTTCTTGGGGAGCATTGTGCCTCCACACCGCTCCAAATGGAGATTAGCATCCGCAAGGGTGTGAACTTCGGGATACATCGTTGTCTCCGCGTGCCTCGGTTATCTCTTACCCGAGCCCCTTTACTTATGCACTTTACTTTGTGATAGCCATATTGTTCTTTGTCATATATCTTGCTATCACATAGTTGCTTATCTTGCTTAGCATAAGTTGTTGGTGCACATAGGTGAGCCTAGTTGTTGTAGGTTTTGTGCTTGACAAATTAACCGCTAGGTTTATTCCGCATTTGTTCAAGCCTAAACCGTAATTATTTTAAAGCGCCTATTCACCCCCCCTCTAGGCGACATCCTCGATCTTTCACAATGGATCATATGATGGATAATTATGTCAGATGTAATTCCTCATGCAACAGTTATAACATAGGATGACATATAACTAGCTCCAGTTCATCAATGTAATGTAGACATGTATTCCGAATATAGTCATACGTGCTTATGGAAAAGAACTTGCATGCATCTTTTGTCCTACCTTCCCGTGGCAGCAGGGTCTATTAAGGCCTCCTTTTAATAGAGTACCGGACCAAAGCATTAGCACTTAGTGAATACATGAACTCCTCAAACTACGATCATCACCGGGAAGTGTCCCGACTATTGTCACTCTGGGGTTTGGCGGATCATAACACGTAGTAGGTGACTATAACTTGCAAGATAGGATCAAGAACACTCATATATTCATGAAAGCATTATAGGTTCAGATCTTAAATCATTGCACTCGGACCCTAGTGACGAGCATTAAGCATGGAAAAGTCATAGCAACATCAATCTTAGAACATAATGGATACTAGGGATCAAACCCTAACAAAACTAACTCGATTACATGGTAAATCTCATCCAACCCATCACCATCCAGCAAGCCTACGATGGGATTACACACGCACGCTGATGAGCATCATGAAATTGGTGATGGAGGATGGTTGATGATGATGATGGCGACGGATTCCCCTCTCCGGAGCCCCAAACAGACTCCAAATCAGCCCTCCCGAGGAAGAACAGGGATTGGCGGCAGCTCCGTATCGTAAACCACGATGAATCCTTCTCCCCTATTTTTTTCTCCCTGAACGTGAATATATAGAGTTGGAGTTGAGGTCGATGGAGGTCCAGGGGACCCACGAGGCAGGGGGCGCGCCCTAGGGGGGCGCCCTGCACCCTCGTGGACAGGGTGTGGGCCCCTTCTGTTGATTCTTTCACCAATATTTTTTATTAATTCCAAAACGTGACTCCGTGGAGTTTCAGGTCATTCCGAGAACTTTTATTTCTGCACAAAAATAACACCATGGCAATTCTGCTGAAAACATCGTTAGTCCGGGTTAGTTCCATTCAAATCATGCAAGTTAGAGTCCAAAACAAGGGCAAAAGTGTTTGGAAAAGTAGATACGTTGGAGACGTATCAACTCCCCCAAGCTTAAACATTTGCTTGTCCTCAAACAATTCAGTTGACAAACTGAAAGTGATAAAGAAAAACTTTTACAAACTCTGTTTGATCCTGTTGCTGCAAATATGTAAAGCCAACATTCAAGTTTTCAGCAAAGATTATGAACTAACCACATTCACAATAACATTTAGGTCTCACATTTACTCATATCAATGACATAATCAACTAGCGAGCAATAATAATAAATCTCAGATGACAACACTTTCTCAAAATAATCATAATATGATATAACAAGATGCATGGTATCTCGCTATCCCTTTTTGAGACCACAAAACATAAATGCAGAGCACCCCTGAAGATCAAGGACTGACTAGACATTGTAATTCATGGCAAAAGAGATCCAATCATAGTCATACTCAATGTAAATTAATAGCAATGCATGCAAATGACAACGGTGCTCTCCAACTGGTGCTTTTTAATAAGAGGATGATGACTCAACATAAAAGTAAATAGATAAGCCCTTCACAGAGGGAAGCAGGGATTTGCAGAGGTGCCAGAGCTCAAGTTTTGAAATAGAGATAAATAATATTTTGAGCGGCATACTTTCATTGTCAACATAACAACCAAGAGATATCGATATCTTCCATGCTACATACATTATAGGCGGTTCCCAAATAGAATGGTAAATTTTATACTCCCCCACTACCAACGAGCACATTCCGCGGCTGGTCCGAAACAACGGGTACCGTACAACTAACAACCATCCTAGGGGAGTTTTGTTTGCAATTATTTTGATTTGATTTGAGCATGGGACTGGGCATCCCGGTTACCGGCCATTTTCTCGTGAATGATGAGCGGAGTCCACTCATCGTGAGAACAACCCACCTAGCATGGAAGATATAGACAACCCTAGTTGATACATGATCTATTCAAGCATACAAAACATAATTTCATTTGAAGGTTTAGAGTTTGGAACATACAAATTTACTTGGAACGGCAGGTAAATACCTCAAATAGGAAGGTATGATGGACTCATATGGAATAACTTTGGGGTTTATGGAAGTGGATGCACAAGCAGTATTCCCGCTTAGTACAAGTGAATGCTAGAAAGAGACTGGGAAGCGACCAACTAGAGAGCAACAACAGTGATGAACATGCATTAAGATTAACCAACAATGAGTGCAAGCATGAGTAGGATATAAATCACCATGAACATAAATATCGTGGAGGCTATGCTGATTTTGTTTCAACTACATGCGTGAACATGTGCCAAGTCAAGCCACTCGAATCATTCAAGGAGGATACCACCCTATCATACCACATCACAACCATTTTAATAGCATGTTGGCACGCAAGGTAAACCATTATAAACTCCTAGCTAATTAAGCATGGCACGAATAACTATAATCTCTAATTGTCATTGCAAACATGTTTCATTCATAATAGGCTGAATCAGAAATGATGAACTAATCATATTTACAAAAACAAGATAGGTCAAGTTCATACCAGCTCCTCTCATCTCAATCATTTCATCATATATCATCATTATTGCCTTTCACTTGCATGACCGAACGGTGTGGATAATAATAATAGTGCACGTGCATTGGACTAAGCTAGAATCTACAAACATTTAATTGAAGGGAGAAGACAAGGTAATATGGGCTCTTGGTTAGATCAACAATAATGCATATGAGAGCCACTCATCATTTTCATCGTGGTCCTCTCCTCTCGACCCCAAAGAAAAGAAAAGAAATTCAAAGAACGAGAAAAACTATTTACACGGGAAAGCTCCCAACAAGCAAAAGAAGAACGGGAAATCTTTTTGGGTTTTCTTATTTAATTACTACTACTACAAGCATGGAAGGTAAACTAACTAAAAGCTATAACTATTTTTTTGTTTTTTCTCAAAGTTTTTAAAACACACAAGAAGAAAGCAAGAAAAGAAAATAAACTAGCATGAATAGTAAAATGAAAAAGTATGAACACCAACAACTAGAATGAGTGTGTTAACATGAATGTAATGTCGGTGAGAAATACGTACTCCCCCAAGCTTAGGCTTTTGGCCTAAGTTGGTCTACTTCCATGGGTCAAAGTGGTCCTCTCCGGTGTACTGAGGAGGGTCCTCGGGATGCCACTGGTTAGCGAGCTCCTCCGGATCCCACTGATAAATAGACTCCCAATATGGATCAAGAGGTGGCTCAGGCTCAGGCTCTGGGACTCGTGTTAGCTCCCAGTATGCATAATTGTCCTCGGGCATGATGAGGTACGTGCCTGAATGTATGTTAAACAAGAGGGTGCAGGCAGGGTAATAGTCTCACAAGCAGTTTTATCAAATACCAAGTTTTACTTAAGTCTCTTCTTCTTATCTTTAACAATAAAATCATGTGCTACCATACTCTTATAGTCTAAGAAAATAGTGGGGAGCACCTTTTCCTCTTTCTCATAATGCCTAATAGGTATCTCAAAGGGTTTAGCAAGGCGTGAAGCAAAGATACCTCCAAAGATGGGGCCCTTTGAATGGTTCAGACTCAACCATTTAGCAACCATAGCGCCTAAACTGAAAGTTGTATCACGAAATAAAGCATGACGCAAAATAGCAAGGCCAGGAGCACTAAGGCCCTCACTGTTCCCGCGACCAATTAAAGATCTACTAGCAAATATTGCATAGTAACGTAGAACTGGAAAATGTACACTGCTAATCCTTGCATCTGGAACTTTTCTCGTTTCCCCTACAACAATTCTATCAATAAATTCATCCACATCACTAGGATGTGGTTCCTCGACGTTGCCCTCAAAGGGCAACTTGCAAACCACACAAAAATCATATAGTGACATCTCCTTAAACTCATCATATAAATAAAAATCCACCGAAGGTGGTGATCTTCTAGCATGGAAATGAAAGTTTTGCATGAAAATATTAGTGAGTAGGAGATACTGTTCACACTGGTCATGGAGGAAGTCGGTGATGCCTGCATTCTCAACCAAATAATAAAAGTCGTCGTAAATTCTGGCGGCCCTCAAGAATGCATCACAAGGCCATTCACATGGCCGAACCTCCGTGGTGAGAGGAAGATTGTACTTGGGCTTCTTATTCTCTTCATTCTGCTTTTCCTTCGAGCTTCGGCTCGAGGAACCTCTCAACAATCTCTTCATCATTTCTTACTTTGAAAAATTTCTGAAATTTTTAGTGACCCAAAATAAAAGTGAACCAAACTCAATAAGATTGATAGCAAATACTCCCACAAGTGCCTAGAGGCTATATCATGCATTAAAACTATTTTGGACCATATAAATTTGGCATGCAAGCTCAAGAACAGGGTCACCTTAGCAGCAAAAATTTGCAATAAATAAAGCACTAGAACAAAAATTAATTGGACCATTGGAGGAGTCACATACCAAAGAACAATCCCCCAAAGCAGTTTTGTGAATGGAGCTTTGAACAAGGAGATCGAAAATGGCAGCAAAACGAGCAAGAACACGAGTTTGAGCTACGAGATGATTTTTTTTCTGGAGGAAGACAAAGTGTGTGGGTACTGGAATAAGTGGAGGGGGGCCACGAGGAACCCACGAGGCAGGGGGGCGCACCCTCCACCCTCGTGACCAAATGGTGGGTCCCCCCAGTGTGTTCTAAGTGCCAGAAATTCTCAAATATTCTACAAAAAATCATATCCAACTTTTAGGGCATTTGGAGAATTTTTATTTTCGGGGTATTTGTTATTGCACAGATAATTCAGAAAATAGGTAGAAAATACTATTTTTTCTTTATTTAATCTAAATAACAGAAAGTAAAAGGAGGGTATAGAAGGTTTTTCTTTCTAACTTCATCCATCTCATGCTCATAAAAAGGAATCCACTAACAAGGTTGATCAAGTCTTGTTAACAAACTTCTTCCGAATAACATGAAACTGGAGAATTTTCGAATAACACTAGGTTACCTCAATGGGGATATGCATGTCCCCGACAATAAGAATATCATATTTCTTTTTGACAGTAGGAAGAGGGAATTCAAAACCTCCGATAGTAATTGTTGAAAATTTTCCTATAGAATTTATACTATGAACTTGCGGTTGTTTCTTCGGAAAGTGTACCGTATGCTCATTACCATTAACATGAAAAGTGACATTTCCTTTGTTGCAATCAATAACAGCCCCTACAGTATTTAGAAAAGGTATACCAAGGATGATCGACATACTGCCGTCCTCGGGAATATCAAGAATAACAAAGTCCGTTAAAATAGTTATGTTTGCAACCACAACACGCACATCCTCACAAATACCGATGGGTATAGCAGTTGATTTATCGGCCATTTTCAAAGAGATTTTAGTAGGTGTCAACTTATTCAAATCAAGTCTACGATACAAAGAGAGAGGCATAACACTAACACCGGCTCCAAGATCACATAAAGCAGTTTTAACATAGTTTCTTTTAATGGAGCATGGTATAGTTGGTACTCCTGGATCTCCAAGTTTCTTTGGTATTCCACCCTTAAAAGTATAATTAGCAAGCATGGTCAAAATTTCAGCTTCCGGTATCTTTCTTTTATTTGTAACAATATCTTTCATATACTTAGCATAGGGATTCATTTTAAGCATATCAGTCAAACGCGCAAAAAGATAGGTCTAATCATTTCAGCAAAGCACTCAAAATCCTCATCATCCTTTTTCTTGGATGGCTTAGGAGGAAAAGGCATGGGTTCCTGAACCAATGGTTCTCCTTATTTACCGTGCTTCCTTGCAACGAAGTCTCTCTTATCATAACATTGATTCTTTGATTATGGATTATCAAGATCAACAACGGGTTCAATCTCTACATCATTGTTATTACTAGGTTGAGCATCAACATGAAAATCATCATTAACATTATCACTCGATTCATGTTCGTTACCAGATTGTGTTTCAACATCAGAAATAGAAATATCACTGGGATTCTCAGGTGTGTCGACAACAGGTTCACTAGAAGCATGCAAAGTTCTATCCTTATTCTTTTTCTTTTTCTTAGAAGGACTGATACGTCTCCAACGTATCTATAATTTTTGATGTATTCATGCCATGTTTATAATATTTCTACATGATTTTGGTATGATTTGATTAGAACTAACCCGGACTGACGCTATTTTTAGTAGAACTACTGTGGTGTTGTTTTTGTGCAGAAATAAAAGTTCTCAGAATGCGCTGAAAATCAATGGATATTTTTTTTGGAAAATATAAAAAATACTGGAACGAATAGTTACCGGAGGGGAGTCCCGTGGGGTCCACGAGGGTGGAGGGCGCCCCCACCCCCTGGACGCACCCCTGTGCCTCGTGGACTCTCTATGGGCCCCCCTGACTTGTTCTCGACGCCAACCTCTCCTATAAATCCCCAAACCTCTAGAAAATAACCTAGATCGGGAGTTCCACCGACGCAAGCCTCTGTAGCCACCAAAAACCAATCGGGACCCTATTCCAGCACCCTGCCGAAGGGGGGATCCATCACCGGTGGCAATCTTCATCATCCCGGCGTTCTCCATGACAAGGAGGGAGTAGTTCACCCTCGGGGCTGAGGGTATGTACCAGTAGCTATGTGTTTGATCTCTCTCTCTCTCTCTTGTGTTCTTGATTTGGCACGATCTTGATGTACCGCGAGCTTTGCTATTATAGTTTGATCTTATGATGTTTCTCCCCCTCTACCTTCTTGTAATGAATTGAGTTTTCCCTTTGAAGTTATCTTATCGAATTGAGTCTTTAAGGATTTGAGAACACTTTATGTATGTCTTGCGTGGGATACCCGTGGTGACAATGGGGTATTCTATTGATCCACTTGATGTATGTTTTGGTGATCAACTTGCGGGTTCAGTGACCTTGTGAACTATGCATAGGGGTTGGCACATGTTTTCGTCTTGACTCTTCGGTAGAAACTTTGGGGCACTCTTTGAAGTTCTTTGTGTTGGTTGAATGGATGAATATGAGATTGTGTGATGCATATTATATAATCAAACCCGCAGATACTTGAGGTGACATTGGAGTATCTAGGCGACATTAGGGTTTTGGTTGATTTGTGTCTTAAGGTGTTATTTTACTATGAACTCTAGGGCTGTTTGTGACACTTATAGGAATAGCTCAATGGATTGATCGGAAAGAATAACTTTGAGGTGGTTTCGTACCCTACAATAATCTCTTTGTTTGTTCTCCGCTATTAGTGACTTTGGAGTGACTCTTTGTTGCACGTTGAGGGATAGTTATATGATCCAATTATGTTATTATTGTTGAGAGAACTTGCACTAGTGAAAGTATGAACCCTAGGCCTTGTTTCGAAGCATTGCAATACCGTTTTTGCTCACTTTTGTTACTTGCTACCTTGCTGTTTTTATATTTTCAAATTACAAAAACCTATATCTACCATACATATTGCACTTGTATCACCATCTCTTTGCCGAACTAGTGCAACTATACAATTTACCATTGTATTGGGTGTGTTGGGGACACAAGATACTCTTTGTTATTTGCTTGCAGGGTTGTTTGAGAGAAACCATCTTCATCCTACGCCTCCCACGGATTGATAAACCTTAGGTCATCCACTTGAGGGAAATTTGCTTCTGTCCTACAAACCTCTGCACTTGGAGGCCCAACAACATCTACAATAAGAAGGTTGTGTAGTAGACTGCTATCTCTTGAGCATGCATTGGTTTTCCCTTGAAGAGGAAAGGGTGATGCAGCAAAGTAGCGTAAGTATTTCCCTCAGTTTTGAGAACCAAGGTATCAATGCAGTAGTAGGATACACTCAAATCCCTCATACCTGCGCAAACAAATAAGAACCTCGCAACCAACGCGATAAAGGGTTGTCAATCCCTTCACGGCCACTTGCAGAAGTGAGATCTGATAAAGATGATAGAGATAATAAGATAAATATTTTTGGTATTTTTATGATATAGATTGGAAAGTAATGATTGCAAGATAAAATAGATCGGAAACTTGTATGATGGAAAATAGACCCGGGGCCATAGGTTTCACTAGTGGCTTCTCTCAAGATAGCATAAGTATTACGGTGGGTGAACAAATTACTGTCGAGCAGTTGATAGAAAAGTGCATAGTTATGAGAATATCTAGGCATGATCATGTATATGGGCATCACGTCCGCGACAAGTAGATCGAAACGATTCTACATCTTCTACTATTACTCCACAAATCGACCACTATCCAGCATGCATCTAGAGTATTAAGTTCATAAGAACAGAGTAACGCATTAGGCAAGATGACATGATGTAGAGGGATAAACTCAAGCAATATGATATAAACCCTATCTTTTTATCCTCGATGGCAACAATACAATACATGCCTTGCTGCCCCTGCTGTCACTGGGAAAGAACACCGCAAGATTGAACCCAAAGCTAAGCACTTCTCCCATTGCAAGAAAGATCAATCTAGTAGGCCAAACCAAACTGATAATTCGAAGAGACTTGCAAAGATAACAAATCATATATAACATAATTCAGAGGAGATTCAAATATTGTTCATAGATAATCTTAATCATAAACCCACAATTCATCGGATCTCGACAAACACACCGCAAAAAGTATTACATCGAATAGATCTCCAAGAATATCGAGGAGAACTTTGTATTGAGATCCAAAGAGAGAGAAGAAGCCATCTAGCTAATAACTATGGACTGATAACCCACAAGTATAGGGGATCAATTGTAGCCTCTTTCGATAAGTAAGAGTGTCAAACCCAACGAGGAGCTAAAGGTAGAACAAATATTCCCTGAAGTTCTATTGACCACCAATACAACTCTACACACGCTTAGCGTTCTCTTTACCTAGAACAAGTATGAAACTAGAAGTACTTTGTAGGTGTTGTTGGATAGGTCTGCAAGAATATAAAGAGCACGTAAATATAAACTAGGGGCTGTTTAGATAAAGAAGCAATAAAATTAGTATAGCGAGTGTGGAAAAGTGGTGGTAGGAGTTGCGAAATTGTCCGTAAGCAATTGACTACTTTACTAGACCGATAGCAAGTTTTATGTGGGAGAGGCCACTGCTAGCATGTCATCCCTGACTTGGAATTCTATGCACTTATGATTCGAACTATTAGAAAGCATCTGCAACTACTAACGTTCATTAAGGTAAAACGCAACCATAGCATTAAGAAATATTGGTCCCCCTTCAATCCCGTATGCATCAATTTCTATGCTAGGTTGAAGCTTCTGTCACTCTTGCCCTCCAATACATAGTCCTATAAACATACAACTAACCCTATGGTGTGATCCACGCGTGCACTCATATGATGGGCACCAAAGGATAGCAACATAACCACAAGAAAATTAAACCAATCATAGCAATTCACCAATTACCGAAAGGACAACGAAGATCTACTCAGACATCATAGGATGGCAACACATCATTGGATAATAATATGAAGCATAAATCACCATGTTCAAGTAGATGGTACATCGGGTTGCAGGAAAGTGGACCACTGAATATAGATGGGGGAAGGTGATGACGATGTTGGTGAAGATGACGAAGGTGTTGGTGTAGATCGCGATGATGATGATGGCCCCGCGGCATTCTGGCGGCACCGGAAGCAAGGGGGAGATAGCCCCCCTTCTTCTTCTTCTTCTTCCTTGACCTTCTCCCTAGATGGGAGAAGGGTTTCCCCTCTGGTCCATGGTCTCCATGGCGTGGGAGGGGCGAGAGCCCCTCCGAGATTGGATATGTCTCTCTGTCTCTCTCTATTTCTGTGTTCCTGATTCTGCCCTTTCACCGTTTCTTATATTCTCAGAGATTTGTAACTACGATTGGGTTGTCCTTCGGACACGATTTCTATTCGGATATTGGCTTTCTTGCGGTGAAAGAAGGGCACCAACCGCATTACAGGGTGGCCACGAGGGCCCAGGGCGCGCCTGACCCCCTAGGGCGCTCCCCCTACCTCGTGGCCCCCTCGGGCATCATCTCACGTTGATTCTTCCTCCCAAAATTCATAAATATTCCAAAAAAATCTCCATCCATTTTTATTCCGTTTGGACTCCGTTTGATATGGATTTTCTGCGAAACAAAAAACATGCAACATACATGAACTGGCACTGGGCACTGGATCAATATGTTAGTCCCAAAAATAGTATAAAAAGTTGCCAAATGTATATGAAAGTTGAATAATATTGGCATGGAACAATCAAAAATTATAGATATGACGGAGACATATCAGCATCCCCAAGATTAATTCCTGCTCGTCCTCGAGTAGGTAAATGATAAAAAAGATAATTTTTGATGTGGAATGCTACCTAGCATAATCTAATCATGGCATGAATATTAAGACACGAGTGATTCAAAGCAATAGTCTATCGTTTGACATTAAGACAATAATACTTCAAGCATGCTAACCAAGCAATTATGTCTTATCAAATAACATAGCCAAAGAAATCTTATCCCTACAAAATCATATAGTTTGGCTATCCTTCATTTTCGTCACACAAAATGCTCCCATCATGCACAACCCCGATGACAAGCCGAGCAATTGGTTCATACTTTTTAACACGCTTCAGCCTTTTCAACCCTTACACAATACATGATCGTAAGCCATGGGTATAGCACTATAGGTGGAATAGCATATGATGATGGGGGGTATGTGGAGAAGACAAAAAAGGAAAAAGTTTCACATTGACGCGGCTAATCAACGGGCTATGGAGATGCCCATCAATTGATGTCAATGCGAGGAGTAGGGATTGCCATGCAACGGATGCACTAAGAGCTATAAGTGTATGAAAGCTCAAACTGGAAACTAAGTGGGTGTGCATCCAACTTGCTTGCTCATGAAGACCTCGGGCATTTTTAGGAAGCCCATCATTGGAATATACAAGCCAAGTTCTATAATGAAAATTCCCACTAATATATGAAAATGATAACTCAAGAGACTCTCTATATGAAGAACATGGTGCTAATTTGAAGCACAAGTGTGGTAAAAGGATAGTAACATTGCCCCTTCTCTCTTTTTCTCTCATTTTTTTGTTTTCTCTTTTTGTTTTCTCTTTTCTTTTTTCATGGGGCAATGCTCTAATAATGATGATCATCACACTTTTATTTACTTACAACTCAATATTACAACTCGATATCTAGAACAAAGATATGACTCTATGTGAATGCCTCCGGTAGTGTACCGGGACGTGCAATGATCTAGCATAGCAATGACATCAAAAACGTACAAGCCATGAAAACATCATGCTAGCTATCTTACGATCATGCAAAGCAATATGACAATGAATGCTCAAGTCATGTATATGATGATGATGGAAGTTGCATGGCAATATATCGCGGAATGGCTATGGAAATGCCATAATAGGTAGGTATGGTGGCTGTTTTGAGGAAGATATAAGGAGGCTTATGTGTGATAGAGCATATCATATCACGGGGTTTGGATGCACTAGCGAAGTTTGCACCAACTCTCGAGGTGAGAAAGGGCAATGCACGGTACCGTAGAGGCTAGCAAATTGCGAAAAGGTAAGAGTGCATATAATCCATGGACTCACATTCGTCATAAAGAACTCATATACTTATTGCAAAAGTTTATTAGTCCTCGAAGCAAAGTACTACTACGCATTCACCTAGGGGGATAGATTGGTAGGAAAAGACCATCGCTCATCCCCGACCGCCACTCATAAGGAAGACAATCAAAGAAACACCCCATGCTTCAAATTTGTCACACAACGATTACCATATGTGCATACTACGGGACTTGCAAACCTCCACACAAGTATTTCTAAATTTCACAATTACTCAACTAGCACGACTCTAATATCACCACCTTTATATCGCAAAACTATTGCAAGGAATCAAACATATCATATTCAGTGATCTACAAGTTTTATGTAGGATTTTATGACTAACCATGTGAATAACCAATTCATGTCATCTGTCTAAATAGATATAAGTGAAGCAAGAGAGTTTAATTCTTTCTACAAAAGATATGCCCACGCTCTAACAAATATAAGTGAAGCAAAAGAGCATTCTACAAATGGAGGTTTTCTATGTGAAGAGAAACAGGCAATCCAAACTTCAAATGATATAAGTGAAGCGCATGAAGTATGCTATAAAGCCATACTCAAAAGATTTAAGTGAAGTGCAATGAGCATTCTATAAATCAACCAAGGACTATATCATACCAGCATGGTGCATAAAAGAAAAGTGAAAACTAAATGCAAAAGACGCTCCAAGAGTTGCACATATCGCATGAACGAAACGAATCCAAAAACATACCGATACTTGTTGAAGAAAGAGGGGATGCCTTCCGGGGCATCCCCAAGCTTAGATGCTTGAGTATCCTTGAATATTTACTTGGGGTGCCTTGGGCATCCCCAAGCTTGAGATCTTGCCTCTCCTCCTTTTCCTCATATCGATACCTCCTCGATGAACACTTCATCCACACAAAACTTCAACAGAAAACGCGGTAAGATCCGTTAGTATAATAAAGCAAATCACTACTCTAAGTACTGTTGCAAACCAATTCAATTTTTTTGCATTGTAGCTACTGTAATATAACTTTTCCATGGCTTAATCCACTGATAGAAATTGATAGTTTCATCAAAACAAGCAAACTATGCATCAAAAACAGAATCTATCTTAAACAGGACAATCTATAGTAATCTGAACATTCACCATACTTCTGCTACCCCAAACATTCTTCCAAAATTAGGAAAAATAAAAAATTGTATAGAAAGACAGTACAAACAGTTTCAGAACCGTTTGAAGTTCCAGTAAAAAATGTAAAATCGCGCACTACAGCCAAAGTTTCTGTCCTACACCACACAAACCAACATGCATTGTAAACATCCTAAAGGCAAACCTTGGCACATATTTTTATAATACAATGGAATTGTACAAGGGGATAGTTATTTTTGATGAAAACTTTCTATAATTAAGATTCACAAAGTTTCTGTGAGCATGAACAAAGTTCAAGGCTAGCTCCCACTTTAACAATGGTTATCTCTCTCACTTTCACTTTCCTTTTTGAAAAGTTTTGCGTTCCCATCTTTATTTTTTTTGTTTTTAAACTTTATAAAACCACACAACAGAAATAAATGACTCTCTAAAACTTCTGGGTTGTCTCCCTGGCAGCGCTTTCTTTAAAGCCATTAAGCTAGGCATATATTTCTCAAGTAATGGATCCACCCGGATCCCAAGGTATATCAAAGCCAATTTTAATTAACAATGATTTGTAATTTAGTAGTGAGCACAAAGTAACATATATCATGCAACAACGAAGTCTAACTCTCTTCCTATGCATAGGCATGTCATAAAAGAAAAAATCATGCACACCAAGTAAAGGCCAATGCATAGTATAAGCAGTTGCTTGCAATTCTATCGTGTTGGAAACATAAAGAGGCGGAGATGTAGTCCCTCTCTCAAAACAATTGCAAGTTGGAGAAGCAAGAACATGCATATTATATCTATCAAAATCATCATGTGTAGTAGTAAAACGCAACCCATCAATATAATCCTTAATAAGAGCAAAATTCTTCGATATAGTGTAGTAGGGAGAATTCAAAAAGATAATAGGACTATCATGCGTGGGTGCAATAGCAACAATTTCATGTTTAACATAAGGAACTATAGCAAGTTCATCTCCATAAGCATAATTCATATTGGCATCTTGGCCACAAGCATAGAAAGCATCATCAAAAAGGGGTATTTCAAGAGAATCAACGGGGTCATAACAATCATCATAGCAATCATCCTTCGGTAAGCACGAAGGGGAATTAAACAATGTATGAGTTGAAGAGTTATTCTCATTAGAAGGTGGGCACGAGTGATCAATCCGCTCTTCCTCCTTTTGTTCTTCGCTCTCCTCCTCATCTTTTTCATCCAATGAGCTTACAGTTTCATCAATTCCTTCTTCCATAGACTCCTGGAAAATATTAGTCTCTTCTTGGACAGCGGAGGAGTCCTCAATATAGGGTTTAACATAGGCATTAGAAGCATAATTATCATAACAATATTGAAGTATGGCAAAATTTTCAGATTTGTAAAGAGTAGCATCATACTTTTCAATCAAACAAGCAATTTCATAAGCACCCTTAAAGGCAACAAATTCTTCAATTTGTTGAACATCATAGTAATTATAAACACCCTTAGCATACGAAGATACAATTCCACTAAATTCACATTGATAGGGAAGGTGTTTCTTAGGGTTTTCAGAACAACAAGTAAAATCATATATTTCACATAAATTCCAAGCATAGCATTGCAAACGATGAATTTGATCCAGTAAAAGTTTCCCTTTTTGAGATAAGCGGTGTCTCACATAACAAGCATGCTCATCTAAAGATTTGCCCTCAACTAAGCTCGTTGGGGTTTCAGCATGAGCATATAGGGATCGAAGATGATCCAAGTAAAAAGCTTCAGGAGTGTGATAGATTTTGAGTGGTTCTTCAACCATTGGTGTAGTAGGTGAGGGAGTCCTGGATAAGGGGGTATCCGGACAGCCGGACTATATTCATCGTCCGGACTATAGAAGTGTCAAGATACAAGACTCAAGACTTCGGCTCGTGTCTGGATGGGACGCTCCTTTGCATGGAAGACAAGCTTGGCGTTCCGGATATTATGTTTCCTTCCTTGTAACCGACTCCATGTAAACCCTAGCTCTCCGGTATCTATATAAAGCGGAGAGCATGGTCCTTAGAATGCCGATCATAATTACAATCATACCATCATAGCCTAGCTCTTAGGGTTTAGCCTCTACGATCTCATGGTAGATCTACTCTTGTATTCCACATATCTTCAATATTAATCAAGCAGGAAGTAGGGTTTTACCTCCATCGAGAGGGCCCGAACCTGGGTAAACATTGTGTCCCTTGCTTCCTGTTACCATCCGCCTAAGATGCACAGATCGGGACCCCCTACCCGAGATCCGCCGGTTTTGACACCGACATTGGTGCTTTCATTGAGAGTTCCTCTATGTCGTGCTTCGAGGCTTGATGGCTTCTTCAATCATCAACAACACGGTCCAGGGTGAGACTTTTCTCCCCGGACAGATCTTTGTGTTCGGCGGCTTCGCACTGCGGGCCAATTTGCTTGGCCAGTTGGAGCAGATCGACAGCTTCGCCCCTGGCCACCAGATCAGGTTCGGAAGCTTGAACTACACGGCAGACATCCGCAGAGACTTGATCTTCGACGGATTCGAGCCTGCGCGAGGAACGCCAGACAGTCACGACAAGCATGGCCTAGACCTACTGTCGAACAATGCTCCGGACATCATCCCCGAAGCTGCCTCGGATCTACATCCAGGGCAGGTTGTGTTGCCCATGGACGGAGGGTTGGACCCCGCCCCTCAGGCCGCACACTCATCGGCGGTGGAGCCGAACATTGGTCTCACCTCTGTGGAGGCCTGTAACCCTGGGCCCCCGGACTCATATCTGGCTGTGGGTCCTGGTCCGCTCACTCTCGAGCCAGCCGAGCCAGGCTGGGCTCCGGTAATGGAGTTTATCGCTACGGACATCTTTCAACACTCTCCCTTTGGCGACATGCTGAACTCATTGAAGTCTCTCTCTTTGTCAAGAGGCTCTGGGCCGAACTATGTCCGGCTTGACTGGGAAGCAGGCGATGAAGGAATTTGCTGCCCACCCACCACCCACTTTGTCGCCACGATCGATGATGAGGATATGTACCTAGGGTAGGGTCATAGACCTATCTAGGATACCATGCCCAAGGACATCCTTAGATGAAGCTACCTTCCAATCGACCAAGAGAGACTCCACTCGATCGGCTAGAAGACACTCGACGAACCTAAAAGACACTTGACCATGAAGACTCACTCGACCATCAGGAGTTCAGGATCTACTCTGTATCCAAACGGTCTGTAATTAAGTAGTCTTAATGGTCATGATGACACTTTATGTAGGGCGTTACCAGTAACGCCCGGCCTTAATGTACTTTAACCCTCTGCTACGTGGGTTGGCGGGGGTCCTGGCGTCCTCTATATAAGCGACCCCCCTCCACTGGTAGAAGGGTTCGCACCCCTGTAACTCATATACATAGAAATCAGTCGACCGCCTCCGGGCTCCGAGACGTAGGGCTGTTACTTCCTCCGAGAAGGGCCTGAACTCGCTAAACACTCGTGTGTACAATTACTCCATAGCTAGGATCTTGCCTCTCCATACCTACCCCCATTCTACTGTCAGACTTAGAACCACGACAGTTGGCGCCCACCGTGGGGCAGGTGTCTTAGTGACTTTTTTTTGGAGAAGTTGCAATTTGTCTGATCGCCTTCATCATGGTTTCCGGCGGAGCTCTGGTCGAGGGCCACGAGATCCATCTTGGTGCGCTCACTTTCATCGCCGACGACTCCACTTGGCTCCAGGAGGCACCACTCGACATCGACGCGCTCCCCGTCCGTGGGGCGACACACTTTCGGGCGTGTGTCCGCGGCGTCTTGCTGCGGCAGCCGTCGACCCCGTACCGGTCGACTCCTGCGCCGTCCTCCCTCCTTGTCTCCCGCCAGCGCAAGCGCTCCGGTCGGTCGAGGCTCCAGCGATGGGTGAGACACGCGGTGGCTCGCCAATCGGCCACCACCCAAGTCGCGGCGATTGAGCCCGACGAATCTCTCTACGGCCTGTTCGTCCTGTCGACTGGCTCCGTAGAGACTGCATCCGAGTGCGATAGCAGTGATCCAGCGGTGGAGGTCCTGATGGTCAACGAGCCCCGTAGTCCTCCCGGTTTCCCCCGCGGCGACGGGATGGACGACGAGGACGACCCTGCTCAAGCCCATGAAGAGTACCAACCCGAGCCGCTCACTTCCCAGCAGAGGGAAGAACTTCACCGTTGGAACATGGATGCCCTGCATACTCCCATTGCAGGAGAAACTCCTGAGGCTCGTGCCCTGGAAGAGGCGCGTTTAGCCAACCTGGCTGAACGCACTCGACTGGAGAACCTCCAGCGAGCACTCAACGAGCGTGCACGTCAACGAGTGACCAACTCCAACTGACGTCAGCTCTTTCCGCAACCAACTTAGGTATATCGTACTCCAATTCAGAATTTGGCAGCTGCAGCCCGCATAACAGAGTCAATTCATCCCTCTCAGTCAGAGGCTGGAAGAGGCTTGATGCAGATTAGAGATTTGCTCCGGGCGGCAGGAGATCAGAATTCAGCTGTGTCACAGTCACGCAATAGGATTCACAGTCGATCCGTCGCTGCGAATACTGTTCAGTCGGCTCACAGTCCAAGGTCGCCTCCGAGGCGCATGGGACGTGAAGGCCGGCGGGACCACTATGATGATCGATTTGATTGTGATGACAGGCGTCGAGTGCCCACTCCTCCTCCAAGAAGTGGGTCTACATCCCATCGGCAGCAAGATGACAGACGCCAGCTCAGTGTTGGGCGGAGAGCTCCAGTCGACCCCAGAGAGCCAGGCTTTGACGCTAGATCCATCATCGTGCAAGGTTTGGTCGACCGAAACAGAGCTCATAGAGGTGGTCATGACAGAGATGTGCCCACAAGCAGCCGAGTCCACGTTTCAGGTCCAGAATGTTTTAGCAGAGCGATTAGAGCCGCAGTGATACCCCCCAACTTCAGGTTGGAGACTGGGGTGAGTAAGTTCACCGGAGAGTCTAAGCCTGAAACTTGGCTCGAAGACTACCGAGTGGCTGTTCAGATTGGTGGCGGTAATGATGAGGTGGCCATGAAACATTTGCCACTTATGCTAGAGGGTTCGGCCAGGGCTTGGTTGAATCAGTTAGCTCCTAGCAGCATTTACACTTGGAAAGATCTTTCTCGAGTGTTCGTCAGGACGTTTGAGGGAACTTGCAAGCGACCTGCCGGATTGACTGAGCTGCAAGTTTGTGTACAAAAGTCGAGTGAAACACTGAGGGATTACATCCAGAGGTGGATCACTTTGCATCATACTGTAGAGAATGTGTCAGACCATCAAGCGGTTTGCGCCTTCAAGGATGGCGTCAAGAACAGAGAGTTGAGCCTGAAGTTTGGTTGAACTGGAGATATGACCCTGTGTCGGATGATGGAAATAGCCACCAAGTACGCCAACGGCGAAGAAGAGGACCGACTCCGGAGCGGCAAGTACAAGTCGAGTCAGTCGGATAAAGGAAACTCCAGTCGGAAGCAAAAGCGGAAGGCCGAGCCAGCAGCTCCTGGAGAGGCTCTGGCTGTGACTCAGGGCAAATTCAAAGGGAAGCCCAAAGGATCTTGGAACCCCAAGAAGGTAAAAGATAAGGAAGGTAATGATGTGATGGATCTACCATGTCATATCCACACGAAGAAAGACGAAGAGGGTAACTTCATCTACCCAAAGCATACCACTCGCCAGTGCCGGCTCTTAATCCAGCAGTTTCAAGGGAAACAGCCGAAAGATAAAGAGAAGGAGTCAGACAAGGCTAAAGACAAGGAGGACAGTGATGGAGAGTACCCTCATGTCAACTCCACTCTGATGATTTTTGCTGATGTAGAGAGCAAAAGTCGACTGAAAGTGATCAACCGTGAGGTCAATATGGTCGCCCCGGCGACACCAAACTATGTGAGATGGTCACAAACTCCCATTACTTTCGACCAGTCTGACCATCCTACTCACATTGCCACCCCTGGGAGGCAAGCGCTGGTGGTTGACCCGGTCGTCGAAGGCACTCAACTGACGAAGGTATTGATGGATGGCGGCAGCGGGTTGAATATACTGTATGCGGAGACGCTCAAGGGAATGGGCATTCCGATGTCCAGACTCAGTTCCAGCAACATGAGTTTTCATGGAGTCATCCCAGGAAAGAAGGCCGAGTCACTCAGCCAAATAGCTCTGGATGTGGTGTTCGGCGACTCAAAACATTTCCGCAAAGAGAAGCTGACATTTGAAGTCGTGGATTTCTAGAGCGCCTACCACGCCATTTTGGGAAGACCAGCCTACGCCCGCTTCATGGCTCGACCATGCTATGTGTACCTCAAGTTAAAGATGCCTGGCCCCAAAGGCGTGGTCACCATCACTGGCAACCGGAAGAAAGGGGAAGAGTGTTTTCAGAAAGGCTCAAAGATTGCGGATGACCAGATAATAGTGGTAGAGCTAGAGGGATACAAGAAGAATGCAGATCCGAGTGATTTACTGCGGGCCAAGAAGCCCGCCACAGAGTCAGCATTTTAGTCGTCCGATGAGACGAAGTCAGTTCATATCCACCTGACTGACCCCAATGCAGCTCCGACCCATATTTCCACAACACTCGACTCTAAATAGGAAGAAGCGCTCATCCAGTTACTCCGTGAGAACTGGGACATCTTCGCATGGAAGCCAGCTAACATGCCGGGTGCTCCCAGGGGACTGGCTGAGCATCACCTTAGAGTCGATTCAAAAGCAAAACCTGTGAAGGAACATCTTCGACGGTCCGCCGTTCAGAAGAAAAAAGCCATTGGCGAGGAGGTGGCTCGACTCCTTGCAGCAGAGTTCATCCGAGAGATATACCACTCCGAGTGGCTCGCCAATGTCGTCATGGTTCCCAAAAAGGACAATTCCCTTCGTATGTGCATTGATTTCAAACATATCAATCGGGCCTGCCCGAAAGATCATTTTCCTCTCCCTCGCATCGACCAAATTGTCGACTCGACCGCAGGGTGCGAGAGATTGTCTTTTCTAGATGCTTATCCGGGTATCATCAGATCCGTCTGTATGGGCCCGACGAAATCAAAACAGCTTTCATCACTCCATTCGGGTGCTTCTGCTATATCACCATGCCATTCGGCCTCAAGAATGCCGGAGCCATGTTCATGAGAATGATTCAAAAGTGTTTACTCACTCAAATCAGTCGGAATGTGGAAGCATACATGGATGATATCGTGGTCAAGTCGCGAAAGGGTTCCGACCTGTTGACTGACTTAGCTGAAACATTTGCCAATCTCAGGAGGTATGATATCAAGCTCAATCCATCAAAGTGCACATTCGGAGTACCTGGCGGAAAGTTACTCAGTTTTCTCGTTTCCGAACGAGGAATCGATGCTAACCCAGAAAAAGTTGGTACCATACTCCGAATGAAGCGCCCTGTGCGTGTGCACGATGTCTAGAAGCTTACTGGATGCTTGGCCGCGTTAAGTTGATCCATCTCTCGCCTCGGTGAAAAGGTGTTGCCTCTTTATCGACTGATGAAGAAGGCAGACAAGTTCGAGTGGACTCCAGAAGCTGATGCAGCGTTTGCCGAGCTAAAAACTCTGCTCTCCACCCAGCCGGTGCTTGCTGCTCCAATCAGCAAAGAGCCTCTGTTGCTTTATATTGTAGCCACAGGACAAGTTGTCAGTACAGTACTTACGGTCGAGCGGGAAGAAGAAGGGAAAGCCTTCAAAGTTCAGCGCCCAGTGTATTATCTCTCTGAAGTTTTGACCCCATCAAAGGAAAGATATCCTCATTATCAGAAGCTCGTATATGGGATCTACATGACCATGAAGAAGGTTGCTCATTATTTCTCTGATCATGACATTACAGTCGTCAGCGACGCACCATTGTTAGAAATTCTGCACAACAGAGATGCAACTGGTCGAGTGGCTAAATGGGCGATTGAACTCCTTCCCCTTGATATCAAATTCGAGGCAAAGAAAGCCATTAAGTCCCAGGCTATAGCAGATTTCCTTGCCGAGTGGATTGAGCAACAACAGCCGACTCAAGTCCTCTCGGAGCATTGGACCATGTTCTTTGATGGCTCTAAGATGTTAAATGCTTCTGGTGCTGGGGTCGTTTTGGTTTCCCCCGAGGAGACAAGCTCAGATATGTGCTCCAGATCCACTTTGATTCCTCCAACAATGAAGCAGAATATGAAGCACTCTTGTATGGATTACGCATGGCCATTTCACTGGGCGTCCGTCGCCTTATGGTCTATGGCGATTCAGATTTGGTGGTCAATCAAGTGATGAAGGAGTGGGACGTTAGAAGCCCAGCCATGACTGGATACTGCAATGCGATGAGGAAGCTCGAAAAGAAGTTCGAAGGATTAGAGCTCCACCACATACCCCGACTGAAAAATCAAGCAGCTGATGATCTGGCAAAGATAGGATCCAAGAGAGAAGCTATCCCCAGTGATGTGTTTTTGGAACACATCCACACTCCGTCAGTCGTAGAAGATCCTTTTACCGATGAAGCCCCGCAACCTAAGAGTGTCATGGACCCGACTGAGGTTGAAGTCCCAGCGGTGGTCGACCTGATCATGGAAGTTCTAGTGATCACTCCAGATTGGACAGTACCATATATCGCGTATATCTTGAGGAAAGAGCTCCCAGAGGACGAAGAAGAGGCTCGACAGATCGTCCGCCGATCTAAAGCCTTTACCGTGATAAAGGGACAGTTGTACAGAGAAAGCGCGACTGGAGTTGGTCAGAAATGCATAACGCCAGAGGAAGGTCGAATAATCCTTGATGACATTCACTCGGGAACCTGTGGCTATCATGCGTCCTCTCGGACCATCGTGGCCAAAGCATACCGAGCCGCATTTTATTGGCCAAGAGCGAATGAAATGGCGAAGGAGATAGTCGACAAGTGCGAGGGATGCTAGTTTTACTCCAATATGTCACACAAGCCCGCGTCGGCTTTGAAGACTATACCACTTGTCTGGCCCTTTGCAGTGTGGGGTCTGGATATGGTCGGTCCTTTGAGAATAGGCAGAAGCGGTTTTACCCATGTGCTGGTAGCAGTCGACAAGTTCACTAAGTGGATCGAAGCTAAACCCATCAAGAACCTCGATGCCGGTACTGCTGTCAGCTTCATCAGAGAATTGATATTCAGATATGGGGTCCCGCATAGCATCATCACTAACAATGGGTCAAACTTCGATTCTGAAGAGTTCAGAGCTTTCTGCACATCTCAAGGCACGCGAGTCGACTACGCTTTAGTCGCTCACCCACAGTCGAATGGACAAGCAGAACGAGCCAACGGTTTGATCCTCAAAGGGTTGAAATCCCGTTTGATGCGTGATCTTAAGCATGCGGCTGGTGCATGGGTCGAAGAACTTCCCTCAGTACTTTGGGGGTTAAGGACCACGCCCAACCGGGCGACTGGGAGAACTCCATTCTTCTTGGTCTACGGGGCTGAAGCAGTCTTGCTGAGTGACCTTCTCCATAATGCTCCCCGAGTCGAGCTCTACACTGAAGCAGAAGCAGAACAAGCGCGGCAGGATGCAGTCGACCTTTTAGAGGAAGAGAGGGAGATGGCTCTGATCAGATCGACCATTTACCAACAAGACTTGCGTCACTTCCACGCCAAAAACGTGAAGAGTCGAGCCTTCTAGGAAGGAGATTTAGTTCTCCGAGTGGATCTGCAGAAACCACACAAGCTTGCTCCTTCTTGGGAAGGTCCCTTCATAGTCACTAAGGTTCTCCACAATGGAGCGTACTGTCTTTACAATGTCGAGCATCAGATCGACGAGCCCCGAGCTTGGAACGCGGAACTTCTCCGCCCCTTTTACACCTAAATATTCACTCGGACGAGTTGTAATAAAAGTACTTCTGTAGTTTGTTTATTAAAGACGAAAGCTTTACAATCTTCCCTGTAATCGTTATTTCTTTTGTCCTCTCAAAACAATCCCCCAGTGGGTGGCTTGGCTGCGAATCCGATTCGCCCAAGTCTGTAAAAAAAATCCTAACCGAGTGGTGAGTTAGTCTCCCACACGAAGGCTTAGCTGCGAAATCCGTTTCGCCTAAGATAAATAAAATCCTACCGAGTGGTAAGCCAGCGTTCCACTCGGAGGCTTAGCTGCAGTCCAAGTACTCGCCTAAGATAAATAAAATCCTACCGAGTGGTAAGCCAGCCTTCCACTCGGAGGCTTAGCTGCAGTCCAAGTACTCGCCTAAGATAAAGAAAATCCTACCGAGTGGTAAGTCAGCCTTCCACTCGGAGGCTTAGCTGCAGTCCAAGAACTCGCCTAAGTACAAGTACAACATGCGGTCTGCAAGGAGGACGAGGTGCAGGTCGACTGCTACCCTCTCCTTCCTAGCTGCGCCACCAATTCAAAAATCTTACCGAGTGGAGAGCAGACCTCCCACTCGGGAGCTTAGCTGCTGCCCAGTGCTCGCCTAAGTGTCTGAAATCCTACCGAGAGGAGAGCAGACCTCCCACTCGGGGGCTTAGCTGCAGCCCAGTGCTCGCTTAAGTGTCTGAAATCCTACCGAGTGGAGAGCATACCTCCCACTCGGGGGCTTAGCTGCAGTCCAGTGCTCGCCTAAGTATCTGAAATCCTACCGAGTGGAGAGCTGACCTCCCACTCGGGGGCTTAGCTGCAGCCCAGTGCTCGCCTAAGTGTCTGAAATCCTAC
>NC_041393.1:517202542-517213140 GCF_002162155.2 Triticum dicoccoides | reverse complement strand
GTGCTCGCCTAAGTATCTGAAATCCTACCGAGTGGAGAGCAGACCTCCCACTCGGGGGCTTAGCTGCAGCCCAGTGCTCACCTAAGTATCTGAAATCCTACCGAGTGGAGAGCAGACCTCACACTCGGGGGCTTAGCTGCAGCCCAGTGCTCGCCTAAGTGTCTGAAATCCTACCGAGTGGAGAGCAGACCTCCCAGTCGGGGGCTTAGCAGCAGCCCAGTGCTCGCCTAAGTGAATTAAGGGGCAAGCCGATGGCAATAAGCGCTTTGCTTTAACCTGCAAAAGACGCCTCAAACCAAATGCAAACATATTCAGCGACGAACCCAAGTTCGGATAACACCTAACGGAACCGAAAGTGCTCAGGCGCTAGGCCTGTTAAGGTTTGTCGGTTACAAAACTCACTCGGCATACCGAGGCAAATTTAAAGTATCAAGCTCTGAAGTATTTTACCCCTCCTGTGGAGGGCTAGAAGGTGCCACAAACTCGTCCAGATCAATTCCATCTGCAATCCGAGTGGCAGCGGCAATGAAGGTCTCCATGAAAGATCTGAAATTGTGCTTCTTGGTGTTGGCCACCCTAAGGGCCACCAGCTTGTCCTCTCGTGCATCCTTGCAGTGAACACAGACCAGAGACAGAGCAACATCCGCGCCGCACCTGGCCGAAGACTTCTTCAACTCTTGCACTCGACTTGGGACCTCGTTCAGTCGAGTCATCAGAGACTCGAGGTCGTTCTGGAGTGTCTCTCTTGGACAGAGTGTTGTGTCGATGCAGGAAGTTGCGACCTTCAGCCTTGTGAGATAATCAATGACGGCAGCAACACGAGATTCGAGTCGGAGCACGTTCATGGCGACTTCATCTTTCACAGGGGAGTTGATGGGGTCCAGGTTTACTTCCAGTCGACCAGTCTCCTCTTCAAAGTTCTGACAAAATACTGCAAGCACAACCACCAAGTCAAGACAAACAGTCGGAGGTCACAATTAAAATATTTGTCTGATACAAAGGATTACCTTCAAGCATGACGAACAACTTCTTGGCGAGTCCACCCAGATAAGCCTCTAGTTCATTCTTCTTTCTCTTCAACTCACTGGCCTTGTCATTCAGGGTGGTCTTGTCGCTTTTCAGTCGAGTGACCTCCTAGTTGGCAGCATCAAGAGCAGCTTTCATATTGGTGTTTTCTTCTTCAAGCTTAGTCACTGAAGCCAGCTTCTCATCCGCTAGCCTGGTCTTCTCTAAAGCAGTTTTTTGCATCTCAGCCAAGTCAAGCTCTTGTTTCTTCAGGGCATCCCTCACTTTGCCTGCAAAGTTACAGTGAGATTAGATTCGGAAACAAGTGAGAGGCAAAGGCAGTCGTCAAAGGCCTCACCAAGCATACCTTTAGCTTCCTCCTTCGCCTTCGTCAAGTTCTCTTGGGCCAGTTTCAGATCGAGCTCGAGCTGAATGTGTTTGTTCTCCAACTCAGTATAACGAGCCGCAAGGTCACAGGATTTCTATGAAGAACCAATCGATAGATGTCAAAGACAATTCACTTCCGAGTGAGTAAGGAAAAATCATAGCGTTTCTAAGACTATGGCCGAATGCAAACATTCGACCATAGTCTCGGGGACTACACCCAGTGGGTGCACTCAGCGTGCCCCCACTAGTTTCATCAGTTAGGGTCAACCAGTCGACCGACAACACAAAAAAAACCCGGAGGTGTTCTTTAGACTATAATCGACTACAAGCAGTCGACCACAGTCTCGAGGACTACACCCAGTGGGTGCACTCAGCGTGCCCCCACCGGTCTATGAATCTATTCGACCTAGTCGAGTAAGGAAAAAACTTAAGACATAAAGACTGTAGTCGACTGCCAGCAGTCGACCATAGCCTTGGGGACTACACCCAGTGGGTGCACTCAGCGTGCCCCCACTAGTCCAGAATTTCAATCGACACACCCAGTGGGTGCAGGACAAACTCTAAGAATTGCAGAAAGAAGAGTTTACAGATATCATATCCTAACAGAACAGGCAGTGACTGACTGACCTGAACATTACTCTGAAGAGCCGAACTGGCGTCATAGGCTGCCTGGCTAGCTTCTCGTATCGCCTTCACTTGCTCCATCATGACCCCCGCTTGGCGTATCGCTTCTCTAGCAGCACTGGCTTGGTCTTCTGGAACGGGGTAGGTGGAGAAAAGCGAGGGTTGAGCAGCACTCGTCGACGAAGGGCGAGCACTCGTCAACGGCACCGCGAAGGTTACGGTGGGTCGAGTGACATTGTCTCCCTCCACGACCAACGTCTTGGGTGCCGGCACATCTTGAGTCGCCTTGCTAGCAGACGTTTTCTTGCTTCTCCTCAGCCGTGGTGGTTCTTCGTCGTCGTCGTCAGGAAGGTCAATAACAATGTTAGATGAAACTGCAGAAAGAATCAAAATTAGAGATAATAAGTCAGTCGACTGAAAACGGCAGCACAAGAGTCGTACCAGGTTTCGAGGTTGCAGCGTCCTCCATCTCATGGTCTTCGGCCCTCGCTGAAGTGTCGGAAGTAGCAGCGCTGCAGTTCCAAAAGTCAGTCCATTGGCCCATGAGTCGGCCAAGAACAAGTTCATGAAACAGGGAAAGCTCAAAACTACCATTACCCTGAGATAGTGGGGATCACCATCTTCATCTTCGGCAAGACCTTTGCAGGCTTCGACGGCGCCACTCGAGATTGCTTTGGAGCCTTCTCAGTCAGTGCCGGAGAAGTAGTCCGAGGGCGCTTGGTCGACTGGGAAGCGGTTGCGACCCCCTTACCCCGCTCAGTCGCGGGATCATGGGCAAGCTTCGAGCGTCTTTCCGAGCGGGGAGGTGCAACTTCCTCCTCCTCCTCCTCCTCTTCTTCCTCCTCACCAGATTCATCACCCTCGTCGTCGTCGTCAGCATCCGAATCCCACTCCTTCGGGCTTTCGCCCCCGCTTCCTTCCTCCTCCTCAGTCGGCGTCTGCGCCCCATTGGGCATCGAGTACAATTCGGTGGTGGCCTGTCAGACAACAAAACAAAGATCAATCGACCGATTCGCGGCAAAGCAGAATGGATAAAGCAAGATCACAATCGGGAATAAGTGTCCATACCGCGTCCGGCGTATAAGTACAGTCGAGTGGCGGGATCCTCCTAGCCCCTCGAGGGTTGTCCTTGTTCCCTGTAATGGCGGCCACCCACCTCTCCAGCGTGGCGTCGTCGACTGCCTCTGGATGGACCCGAGTGGTGTCTTCGGTACCACAGTACAGCCACATCGGGTGGCCTCGGTACTGGAGCGATTGGATGCGCCGCCTAAGGAAGACTTCCAGAAGATCCATGCCCGTCACTCCGCCCCGAACGAGTTGGACCACGCGCTCCATCAACATTTTTACCTCGGCTTTCTCCTCAGGAAGCACCTTCAGAGAAGACGGTTTGTCCACTCGGTCCATGGAGAACGGAGGGAGACCTGTCTACTGCCCCGGTGTCGACTCGTCTTGGCAGTAGAACCAAGTCGACTGCCACCCTCTGACCGACTCAGGAAGGGTCATGGCCGGGAAAGTTCTCTTATTCCTCAACTGAATCCCAAGACCCCCGCACATCTGAATAACCTTGGTCCTCTCGTCAGCCGGACTCGCCTTTTTTACTGTCTGTGAGCGACAGGTGAATATGTGCTTGAAGAGACCCCAGTGCGGTCGACAACCCAGGAAGTTCTCGCACATGGACACAAAGGCAGCAAGATAGGCGATGGAATTGGGATTGAAATGGTGGAGTTGCGCCCCAAAGAAATTCAGAAACCCACGGAAGAACACACTCGGCGGCAGAGAAAAACCATGATCTACGTGAGTGGCTAAGAGAACGCACTCACCCTCCTGCGGCTGCGGTTGACACTCGGACCCCGGGAGCCTCGCTGACCCGTGGGGGATCAGTCCCTCATTGGCCAGGTCATTGAGATCTTTCTCTGTGATGGTCGAGCGGATCCAATCCCCTTGGACCCACCCCTTCGGCAGGCGGGACCTTGACGAAGATCCGCCCCGACTGGACGGTCTCCCCTTCGCTTGCCCCGTCGCCGTCACCTTCTTCGCGCGTTCTAGGGCTGCCGTCTTCTCCTTCACCATTGTCGCCGGCGAAGCGCGCAAGAGGTGGATAGGCGGAGCCGGGAGCAGGCCCAGTGGGCGGAAGCAGAGAGGGAAGAGAGAATAATGGGAAGGCACTGTTCAAAAAACCCTCCCCCGACGCTTTATATAAGGACGTTTCCGAGTGGCTGACGAGTGGGTCCGAGTGATCCTGTCACATCCCGAAACAGTCGCGCGCACACGATACATGGCGAAAAAGGCGGCACGGAAATCGAGGCGTCCACGCCTTATCTCGTCTGATTGCCACGGACTGCCCCGCTTCGCGCGCTTCCCAAATTTCGGATCCCGCAAAATCCGCTAGCAGCAGATCAATCTGTCAGACAATATCTTTCCCGCGATCTGTCCCTCGGGAGTTCTCCAAAGTGCAAAAGTTCACTCGACACAAGATAAGAATGGATCAAGGCGACTGAAGTAAAAGTTGACGCCAACACCGAAAGAAAAATCGCCAATCCAAGATATGACACAATCAAAGCGCAAGAAATGAGTGGGAGAAAATCATCAACTCCTTCCTCACTCGAACCTCGATCCATTCGGGGGCTAATGATGAGGATATGTACCTAGGGTAGGGTCATAGACCTATCTAGGATACCATGCCCAAGGACATCCTTAGACGAAGCTACCTTCGAATCGACCAAGAGAGACTCCACTCGACCGGCTAGAAGACACTCGACGAACCTAAAAGACACTCGACCATGAAGACTCACTCGACCATCAGGAGTTCAGGATCTACTCTGTATCCAAACGGTCTGTAATTAAGTAGTCTTAATGGTCATGATGACACTTTATGTAGGGCGTTACCAGTAACGCCCGGCCTTAATGTACTTTAACCCTCTGCTACGTGGGTTGGCGGGGTCCTAGCGTCCTCTATATAAGCCACCCCCTCCACTGGTAGAAGGGTTCGCACCCCTGTAACTCATATACACAGAAATCAGTCGACCGCCTCCGGGCTCCGAGACGTAGGGATGTTACTTCCTCCGAGAAGGGCCTGAACCCGCTAAACACTCGTGTGTACAACTACTCCATAGCTAGGATCTTGCCTCTCCATACCTACCCCCCATTCTACTGTCAGACTTAGAACCACGACAATCGATGATTTAACCGACGTGCTCGACTTCGACTTTGAAGACATCGACGGTATGGACGACAATGCAGGAGACATACAGGAGCCACCGCTCACAGGGCAGTGGACAACCACCTCCTCATATGATATATATATGGTGGACACCCCGAAAGAAACCAATGGCGATGAGGCAACGGAGGATAACACCTCCAAGAAGAAAGCAAAGCATGGGCGTCGCCAGCGCCGCGCCAAGCCTCGCCAAGGTAATACAGGCACCGGAGACGATAATAATCCGGACGGTGCCGACGATGAATACAACCTTGAACAGCCCACCTTCGAGCAGGCCGAACAGGAAGACGGGCATGACAACCCAGATGAATAGGCGACGGATGGGTATCCGGAGGAGGACAACTACATGCCCCTCTCCGAAGACGAGATTAGCCTCGGCGACAATGAGTTCGGTGTACCCGAAGACCCCGCAGAGCAGGAGCGCTTCAAGCGCCGGCTTATTGCCACTGCGAGAAGCCTGAAGAAAAAGCAGCAACAGCTCCAAGCTAATCAAGATCTGCTCACAGACAGATGGACAAAAGTCCTGGCAGCCGAGGAATATGGACTCGGGCGCCCCACGACTGACCGATTGCCTCGAGGTCGGGACAAAATGGCATATCAGCCGAAATACCAACCTGTACCCCCGCGCCGGTTTACTACGGCCCGGGGCAATACTCAGGACCTGCGCGATAAACTAGATAACGCCGCAGGACAACCAAGATTGATCTACGGATCACGGGGGCGCGCCAAAGCACATGACGATGACCATCATACCGGATACACTAACAGCAAATCCGGCCGGGCCGAATACAACCAGTCAGATGCAGCCGGACTACGCCGTGACATAGCCCGACATAGAGGCGCCGCACACCCCCTCTGCTTCACTGATGAAGTGATGGATCATGAATTCCCAGAAGGGTTTAAACCCATAAACATTGAATCATACGATGGCACCACAGACCCCGCGGTATGGATCGAGGATTTCCTTCTCCACATTCACATGGCCCGCGGAGATGATCTACATGCCATCAAGTATCTTCCCCTTAAGCTTAAAGGACCTGCCCGTCACTGGCTAAACAGCCTGCCCGCAAATTCCATTGGCAGTTGGGAAAATCTAGAAGACGCATTCCTTGACAACTTCCAGGGAACATATGTGCGACCTCCGGATGCCGATGACTTGAGCCACATTACTCAACAGCCCGGAGAATCAGCCAGGAAATTCTGGACTCGATTCCTAACTAAAAAGAACCAAATAGTTGACTGTCCGGACGCCGAAGCCCTGGCGGCTTTCAAGCATAATATCCGTGACGAGTGGCTCGCCAGACACCTCGGTCTGGAGAAACCCAAGTCCATGGCAGCTCTTACGACACTAATGACCCACTTTTGCGCGGGCGAGGACAACTGGTTGGCTTGCAGTAGCACTACGCCACATTCTGGAACTTCAGATGTCCGGGACAATAATGGCAAGCCACGGCGCAACAGACACAAGCGACGGAACAATGGCGACAACACCGAGGATACGACGGTCAATGCCGGATTCATCGGATACAAATCCGGTCAGGAGAAGAAGCCATTCAAGCGTAACAATCAAGGACCGTCCAGTCTGGACCGTATACTAGAGCGCTCGTGCCAAATTCATGGCACCCCGGACAAGCCAGCCAACCACACCAACAGAGAATGCTGGGTATTTAAACAGGCCGGCAAAATAAATGCCGAAAACAAGGACAAGGGGCTGCACAGCAACGATGAGCCCTGGCGTCCGAACATGGGGGGGGGCAGAAGAAATCCCTCCCCCCCCAGCTGAAAATGATGAACATGATCTACGCCACCCACATCCCCAAGCGGGAACAGAAGCGAGCACTATGAGACGTATATGCAATGGAGCCAGTCGTCCCCAAATTCAACCCATGGTCATCTTGTCCGGTCACCTTTGATCATAGGGATCATCCTACTAGCATCCGTCACGGCGGCTCAGCTGCATTGGTTTTAGACCCAATTATAGACAGATTTCACCTCACAAGAGTCCTTATGGACGGAGGCAGCAGCCTGAACCTGCTTTATCAGGACACAGTGCGCAAAATGGGCATCGATCCTTCAAGGATTAAGCCCACCAAAACCACCTTTAAGGGTGTCATTCCTGGAGTAGAGGCCCACTGTACGGGCTCCATAACATTGGAAGTGGTCTTCAGATCTCCGGATAACTTCCGAAGCGAAGGCTAATCTTCGATACCGTCCCTTTCCGTAGTGGTTACCATGCACTGCTCGGATGAACCGCATTCGCCAGATTCAATGCGGTCCCACACTATGCATACCTAAAGCTCAAGATGCCAGGCCCGTGCGGGGTCATAATAGTCAATGGGAATATGGATCGCTCTCTCCGTACAGAAGAACACACTGCGGCCCTTGCGGCCGAAGTACAATGCGGCCTCCTCCGGCAAACCACCAATCCGGCGACGACAACCTCAAGCTCCGTCAAACGAGGGAGGAACACCCCGCAACAGGATCATCAGGCATGTCAAGAGCACGACTAGCAGTCCGCCCTCCGCCCAAGTCCCACCCAAGCAGCATTCGTGCCACGCGTACACAATTACGCACTCAAAATACCATGGGCACAGGCGGAGGCGTAATAGTGGCTCAGTCAACAGTACAGTATTGCTTCGTAACCTTTCCTTTTACCCTTAAGGACATCGCTTTAGTGCAGCTTCTCCAAAAGAGCCGGATTGTCGGACTTACAAGGGAGAGGAATCCCAGGAGGTAACAGGCTTTGGGCACAGCAGGAAACACCCAGGTGGAATCTATTTACGATTGTTTTTCCTGCTTTATCTATCTGTACGTAGCCTGCCCATGGATAGGATATGTCAAATAATCCTATTTGTCTCCGCTTAATGCATACATTGTAAACATACGCCTAAACTTATTATTTACCAATGGGAGACCACATATAGCGCCAGCTTACTGATTTTTATTTAAGCATTTCTTATAAATGTCTATTTAATTTTGCATCCGTACACTTTGGTATGCTTCGTTTGCCAGGGGCTTCTTATGGCACCCCATAATACGGCAAGTCAAGTCTGAACACTTTCAACAGTGCGCACCCCGAACTTATAGCATTATATGCATCAACTCCGAATCATGTCTTGGGTTACCGTTGGGATAGCTCGGCTCCCTTGCTTTGGTGCCTTATGTTCCGTTAATTCAGCTAAGGTAGCGCAGGGAGAACTACTGCGATTGTGCCCTGGTTCTTCTGGACTAGCACCTCAGTAGAGAAAGCACAAAACTGTCCAACATGATATGGCGAGAGGCTGGTCGCTGTTCGAGAGGTCTTAAAATCCTTAAAGATTTTTCCGCTTTAGGCATTAATTCGGCTTTGTCCGATATAGGCGTGTATAGCGCCCCAATTCGGCCTTCCAGATTCTAGGGGCTTCGCCGAAATTTAAAATGGTAGAATTCTATGGCTAAGTGAAAGTTATAAAGCTACATAGTCTGATTGCCTTGTTCGCTGCGCTGGACACCTCCTTAAGGGACCAAACATTTGGATAAAGAGTGTCCGGGTTTTCCACGAACACCCCAGTACTAGTTACACAGGGGCGGAAGCCGACGACTGGCCTACTTTCAGAATTTGATAAACAGCTGGACAGAAGGTAATATTTTAAATAACAAAAGCGCTACATAGCGCAAGTAACTTCGTCTTTAAATTACAAACATGACAGAAGTGAATTCATTCAAAAATTATGTCTTTGGTACATTCGTCGGCCACGAGGCAAACACCCTTCATAACGCCATCATAATACTTCTTGGGGACGCGATGCGGCTTGCCCTCCAGCGGTCCGTCCTTCACCAGCTTCTCCGCATCCAGCTTGCACCAATGCACCTTGGCGTGGGCAAGGGCCCAACGGGCACCTTCAATGCAAACAGATCGCTTGATAACTTCCAGTCGCGGACAGGAATCCACCATCCGCTTGCTCAGGCCGAAGTAGCTGGTGGGCATAAGCTCGCCAGGCCATATCCGAACTATGAGATCTTTCATAGCCACTTCGGCCGCCTTGTGGAGTTCGACCAGCTGTTTCAGTTGGTCACTCAAAGGCGTTGCATGTTCAGCCCCAGCATACTAGGACCAGAATAACTTCTCCGTTGAGCTCCCCTCCTGGGCACGGTAGAACTCCGCGACATCTGATATGCTACGTGGCAGGTCTGCGAATGCCCCTGGAGAGCTCCGAATTCAAGTAAGTAAAAGAAACGCCTCCTCCACATGTTTGCTTTGCATAAAAAAATTCTTACCCGCTGCTATCTTTTTGGCCTCATGGATCTCTTGCTGAGCCCTCTCGGTTTCGGCCTTGGCGTCTTTTATATTTGTAAGGGTGTCACGCCCAATATGCGATACTATCCTAAAGAGACTCGAAGGTCCCACCAAGGATCGCATATTGAAACGCTTTTGCAAGGTGGATATCATTACATCAACATTACATAATAGGTGGGGATACATACAAAAGGCATACAATGCCACACGAATACAATATCATCATACAAAAGAGCACCATCCAGCTACGGATGAAACACAAATAGAAACTCAAACGACATCCACCCTGCTAGCCCAGGCTACCGACCTGGAACCTATCCCCTGATCGAAGAAGAAGCAGAAGAAGAACTCCAAAACAAGCAAACATCGCTCTCGCGTCAAGATCATCACACAACATGTACCTGCAACTGTTGTGGTAGTAATCTGTGAGCCACGAGGACTCAACAAATGGGTAACAAGACTAGCAAAGCTTAATGGGAAAGGAAGGGGTAAAGTGGTGAGGTTGCAGCAGCGACTAAGCATATATGGTGGCTAACATACGCAAATAAGAGTGAGAAGAGAGCAACCGGAATGGTCGTGAAGCTAGCAATGATCAAGAAGTGATCCTGAACTCCTACTTACGTCAAACATAACCCAAAAGCCGTGTTCACTTCCCGGCCTCCGCCGAAAAGAGACCATCACGGCTACACACGCGGTTGATGCGTTTTAATTCGGATCTGGTGTCAAGTTATCTACAACCGGACATTAACAAATTCCCATCTGCCACATAACCGTGGGCGCGGCTTTCGAAAGTTTATACCCTGCAGGGGTGTCCCAACTTAGCCCGTGATAAGCTCTCGCAATCAATGAAGGATATACCTTCTCCCAGGAAGACCCGATCAGACTCGGAATCCCGGTTTACAAGACATTTCGACAATGGTAAAACAAGACCAGCAAAGCCGCCCGAATGTGCCGACAAATCCTAATAGGAGCTGCACATATCTCGTTCTCAGGGCACACCGGATTGTCCAAACTTTCGGTAGGCCAGCCTAGAGTTGCCCCTGGTGACCACCGGCGGCTGACAGGTTGGACCAACACTCACGACGAGCA